>NW_010972775.1:12268762-12281251 GCF_000737465.1 Haliaeetus leucocephalus
GCCCGACACTTTCGTTCCGGGGCCTGTGAGGGCCGCGGAAGAGCCGGGCGGCCCTCCGCGGCGAGCGCGGGCCCGCGGAGGGGCTGGAGCCGAGGGAGCGGGTGAGGAACGGAGCGGGGCGGAGCTCCTCGCCCCACCGCGACGGCGTCGAGGCCACGGGGGTCGGAGAGAGAAGGGAGCACGGCGCGGAGGCAGCCCATCTCCGGGGCAGGCGGCCGCGACGGGGCTGGCGGGGGCCTCGGGGCCGTGCGCGGGGCGGCCTGGTAGCTCTCTGCGCGGTATGGGGCGGCCCTAGACCGCCGCCGTGGCCGCCGGCTAGGCCGGCCCGCGGTAGGCGGCGGCCTTCTGCCCTCAGCGGCCTTGGCGTCCCTGCGGTGGCAGGCGCCGTTCAGTCAGGCCGCGAGAGCAGAACCGCTCTGCGATTTGCCGTGAGACACCACAGCAGCGGCCTGCGCCCCGCAGAGCTCCGTTGCGTTTCCTGCGGCCTGCTTTCTGCTGCCCCGGGACTTTCTCGCCACAGAAAGGCCCAGTCCCGTCAAGTGCCGCAGCCCGCCCTCCCCCTGGCTGGCGGCTGCGGGGGTCGCCTGCCTCCTGGGAAGCGGTTACCGCCGCGGGCTGAGGAGGCAGCAGCAGGCATTGGTGAGCAAGAGATGGGCGAGCTCACGCGGCCGTAACCGTGCTTTCTGGCACTTCATGAAATCTACACAAAACCCCTATGTCCTGAACTGAGGTTTTAAGTTGTCTTAGAAGGGCAGTTGGAATGTGGAGGGTACGCTCCAGCGGCAGTGGTTTATCTGGGTTTTTCAGTTAGGTATAGATGGAGTTGTTATTTACGGTCTTAAATTTTTATGTCTTGAGATTTGGATCTTACAAGTCGTGTAAACTCGATTGCTGTCTTTTTTTTAAAAGTATACTGTAAGTATACTGCTGTAACTTGGTGGACAGCTATTATTTTGAGACAACAAAGGTTTTCCTGTGCCATTGGAGCAGCATATCTCTTGTCAGTATCAATAACGAAAGTGCTTTGGGGTGTCACAGTTGAACACCACAGTGCCATAAGACATTATACTGAAAAGAGTCAGTTTGCAGGCTGGGAATGCATGTCAAATTACAGGGCCTCTCGCCCTCTCTGCTGCTTGAGGAGACTTGATAATAGTACGGGTTAGTCTCAGATGTTGGGTGCATTTGCTTTATCTCGGAGATATTTAAAAGTAAATTGCACTATAAAATTTGTATAGATATTTGATTTTGTGTTTATTTGAATGGACGTCCCTGACCTTTCCAAAGTTAGAGCCTGTCAGCAGGGGAGGGGAAGGTATCATAGCATGCATGAGTATTTAATTTTACCAGAAAATAACAACTACTTTTTCTGGGATTAATTTTAAATTTTTATTGGAAAGTTAGCAGAGTGTTTTGTTTTTGTTATTTTTCAATTAAATTACACTTGCTTTTATTTAAACACTTAATTTTGGATCACATCTCAGGAATTATTGTTTGTTTGGTTTTGTTAAACATGACTGTTTTGTTACATCATTTCACAAGTGTGATCCCTGACATGAAAAAGTAAACCTAAATTAGCTGAAAGTAAACACTGAGAATGACTTTTTCGTTTTAAATGATGCAGCACAGAGTGCAAAAGGCAGTTTATGACTACTGCAGGCTGTGAGGCTCCTGACTGTGGGCTGCTTTGAAGACCCTGAGTGATCTAGTCAGAAGGGTTTCACTAAAACTGTCACTGTGAATATGAACCTCTGCACACAGCAGTACAAATTCTGTCTGGTTCAGGTATGGACATACAGTCATGTTTCTGATACGTTAGCCAGAGTACACAGTGAAAATTTTATGCCAGCTGCAGAGGGTGAGACGTGTGTCCTGAAGAAAACCTGAAAAAAATCCATCAATGTTACTAAATAAATCCAAGCTTGCAGAGTGAGTCTAGACTAGGTCAGCACTTACTATCTTGTCTATGGAGCACCAAAGCTGTGTTTTAGTTCTTGAGACTAATTTTTCAGCCTCAAGCCTTGCTCCTGGAAGACTTCTTTTATCTCACAAAGTTCTGTCAACAGGGATTTCATTCAGGTAGTTTCGTTTGCCCACACACAATAAATTTCAGGATGGAGATCTAAATTTGTACAATTGACTTTTCTCTTATGGATTTGTCCTGTAGACATTTAATTCATTGTCAGTAGTCATGGTGAGGACTAATGGGACTGCTCATCCAGGTAAATAGTGTCTACCAGTGTTTTCACAAGCTTTTAGACACTGATCCTACCAATAGAAAAAAAATATAATTCTGCACGAGTTAAGTGAGTGGGATAACTTATCTGAATAAAATGGTGGATGTGCATATGTGTGCATTAAGGATACAGATCTCAAGTTCTTCCTAGATGTTTATCTCATGCTCTCGTGAAATCTATTTGGAGTTCTTGGTGCTATAACAACTGAATCAGATTATTTTATTATTCTTTCTGTTACAGGAAATACCTTCTTTAATGAGTATTTTTTTGCTAAATAGGATCATACAGAATCACATCCAATAAATTAGTTCATAGTATGTTGGATTTCTACTTAACAGCCTACAACATATTGTCTGTTTCAGCTAACCATGTCTTTAAATTCATCTACGCTTTTAAATGAAGAAAACTCTCAAGGACCAAAAAGAAATCCTGAATGTTTGGAAAGTCTAGAGTTGCAGACTCCATCATCGTTTCAAGAAAACCCACTTCAACAATTACAGTTAGCATCGCAGGAAGTGCTTGAAAAAGCAAAAAAGAGCGGGAGATCAAAATGCCCCAGATGCAGTAGTTCAAGGATGTTTTATTGTTATACATGCTTTGTTCCTGTTGAAACTGTCCCTACCAAAGAAATTCCGACTGTGAAGGTTAATATTTCTTATGGATTTTTTGTAATATTCTTGTGCCTTTTAGTTACTGGGGACAGGGAACAAACAGTCTGTCTGTGACAATTTCTTTTCTGATTCATTCTTTACGGATGTTCATCTTTAACACCGCTATAAGTATGAATAAACTATAGTTAGATAAAATTATTGCTCTTACTTGAGGAATTACACATACAAACACTGACAGTGTTTCAGTCCTCACATAAACATTTATGTATGTACTAGATGAGAAGATAAGCTGAAGTCACTCAGCTTCTCAAGCAAATGATATGTTTTCACTTAGTTCTTAAAAGTTTCTATGCAGTGCTCTTACCTTCATTCTTCAGTTTCTAAGAATTCTGGCCAGAACAGAGTATATTGTAAACAAAAAATATGATTTGTCTATAACCAAGAATGAATTTTACATAAAGTAAGCATGAGCTAAAAGGCATTCCTAAATGTCATGGCTGTATAATTCAGATAACCACTCTTAAAATATAAATAAAGAATAAAAAGTGTAATGCCTTTCAGCTAAAATATTTAGAGAAACCATCAAAGAGGAGTAAGCCGTTTTGCAAAATCACCTAGGAACTAAAATGCAATTTGAAGACACTCTGTAATTTGAAAGCATCGTGAAAATACTGTAGAAATACTTTGGAAATTTGACCTAGTGTATTCAGGTGTATTTTCATCGAACTGGCCATTTTTGCAATAGAGCAAATACCTAATACATATTAGTATTCATATTTAGGGCCATTATATTGCTCAAATTAAGACCACATCTTATTTATCTTACTGATACTATTTCTAGAGTTTTTTACCACACTACTACTGCAGCATTCCAAATTGCATTCATTGCATACTTAGGTATTTATATGAACTGAAAGAATGTAACAGGTGCTTCTTGTCGCCTGTCTCTAGTTTAGTTCTAAACCTATTAAAAAAATTGTCAAAAATTGTCAAATATGTCTTAATTACATGCCCATGGGGATTTCTCCTGGATTTTGCACAGATTTTTGTACCCATATATATGATCATAACTATTGCTTGTTTCCTTTTTTTTTTTCTTTCTTACTGTAGTTACCTTTGAAGATTGACATTATTAAACACCCAAATGAAACAGATGGCAAAAGCACTGCTGTGCACGCTAAGCTCTTGGCACCTGATGATGTTACAATTTATAAATACCCTTGCATTCCAGAATATGAAGAAAAAAGACATGAAGTAAGAAATTCTGTATAGATAGCTGGGCTTTGTGCTGGAGAGATGCAGAGGTATCTGCTGTACTTCCTCCTGTAGTGGTACTGCACTCTGCTGGGAGGGAGTGGGAGGAAAGCATTATTCTATTAATCCACTCCACTCCATCTTGCACTTTCTCAAAGCTTGGGCCTACAAATATACAGTGATTTTGGACCGTCCTCCAAAGTTTAGAAAAACTGTAGCACCATCTAACCACCCTGAATTTCCTATATTCAGCACCACAGATAATGGATAATTTGAGTCATTGTGTACTGTAAGAAATATTTTGCCAAAACATATGAAAGTATTCAACATACAGCAAGTTAAACAGCAGTTCGGTGTTGTGCTCATCATATTCAGCAGCTGCAGTATTTAAACTTAAAATTTTAAACTTTGCTGTTACAGAGAAAACCTACTAAAATGCAACTATTGTCTATCACAGTCAGCACAGAGCCTGAAAAAGCCTTCTTTTTATATGCTCATTTAAATGATGTGATTAATCTGAAATCTAATATTTACACATTTGATGTCATAATTAACACTTTTCATTATTGTTTGACTACATGAAGAGGAAGATAATATACATATCTGATAGAGATGTTATTTTCTTCAGGAAATGAGCCATCAAGGAAAGCATAGGTGGCAAAGAGGCAGGAAGCTGAAAAAAGCAGAAAGAGGAACAGGGAAGGCAGGCAAAAGTGGGAAGAGATTGTAGTGACTTTGTGTTGTCCAGGCTTTCCAAGTCACAGATTCTGAATGCTGGAAAAAGATACTGAAAAAATACTAAATAGGGCCATCACTGGTATTTTTCATTTAAGATATTCATGGGACCTGCAGTAGATGTAAGGGCAGAAGAGAGTATTTCTTCTGGTCTAAAATTTGTGAACAAAATTAGAAACTATTCTTCATGGCCTTCCTGCCCCATATACTGCAATGACAAGTGAAATCTGAACTTTCTCAGGGCTGACACCATTGTCTTGGCTGAAAAAAGTTTTTTTTACAGAATTATTAGAGTTAGTAGTAGAGGTGTGGAGGTGACATGTAGTTAAAGATCTCTAATAAAGTGTCTTTATTCATTATTTTAACATAGTCTTTTATCCTTTTAGACAATAGAATATTTTTTAAGAAATGCTTTTTTGTCATGTCCTGACTTAACATGTTTGTGGGAGGGGATAGAAAATTTCTGTTTTTTAATGAAACAATTCCTGGTGTTTTATTAGATTCTGTTGACAGTCAGATTTCTTTCTTTTCTTCGTTTAGATAGCGCTTATATTTCCTGGCCCTGATTCAGTTTCAGTAAAAGATATTGCTTTCCATCTCCAAAAGTACACTAAGAAAAGCGTTTGTGATAACGACAATGACTGTTCCGGAGAGCCATGCCTTAAGCAAGCAAAAATAGAACCTAAAGAAGAAAAAAATCTAAACGAATGCATCTCAAGCAACAGGAGTGAAGGCACTAGACTGAAGAAAATAATATTTATTGACAGTACCTGGAATCAAACTAACAAAATAATAACTGATGAACGACTTCAAGGTAAAAAAAAAAAGTTGATATTGAGATGTTATTGCTACAGGAATGATTAAGGGAAATATATGTCTATATAACAGACCTGAGCATGATATAAGTGTATACCTAATCCTATATCTTGAGTATACATGAAAGATTCAACAGCCTATTTCAGTGCTGTAGAAGACTTCCTGAGCCAAAGACTCCATTACTTTTCATGTCATATAATGTGTTTTGCAAAATGGTAAGGCTAGTATTAAGAAAGCATTTACGTTTATTTCTCCCACCTCTCTATTGGAATAAATTTCCTCAATCTCACAGAATGGAAGCTGTCATGTTAGACAATAGAACAGTAGTTTGAATGACCTCTGAAGGAAGCCAGAAAGATTTCCTTTGCAGGTGGCTATCTGTTTTTTCAGGAGACCCAGGGGACCATTTTTGTACATGCTAGTAGCAGACAGGCCACTAGAAGGTGAACGAGGGATCTAGGAGATTCAGCACAAATATGTCATGGCTTGGTTTCTTTTTCTAGTAAAGTTCTTTGTTTCATGGTCGTTTCAGTGACCTCACTAATTTCAAGACAAAAGGGGAATGCCTCCTTGCCCTCCACACCTTCCCATCTCTGAAAGCAAAAACTTGTAACTCTGCAAAGGTTTTTTATCTTAGGTTCATTACAAGAAGTTTACATTTAAGTATTCTAAATAAAACCATAAAAGATAAAACAATTTAGCAACAGCATTTCATTTCCTTTGAAATAAATAGGAATTTGAAAATACTTTCATTAGTGAAAAAGGTGCACTTAGCTGGGACGCAGCTTATCAAGTTTATATGTAATATATATAAATGCTTACTCATGCCTCCTTTGCACTGGACCCTACAGGATGTTTCACAGACTTCTTACATGCAAGATGAATGTTGCCTTGGTATC
Source organism: Haliaeetus leucocephalus (assembly GCF_000737465.1). Classification (NCBI taxonomy): domain Eukaryota; kingdom Metazoa; phylum Chordata; class Aves; order Accipitriformes; family Accipitridae; genus Haliaeetus; species Haliaeetus leucocephalus. The sequence goes on from NW_010972775.1 coordinate 12,275,315, forward strand.
TATCTAGTCAGTTTATTAAAGAATCCCACATGTTAGTATAATGTATTGGCTAATTAAAATCCTGTTACTAAGTATTTAGTTTAACACAAAACATACTCTATCAAATAAATTGAAGTATTACTGTAAAGATTAGAGTAATTGCATGTTGCAAGTTACTGTAAAGCATATGGAACTTATTTTAAAAGGATGAATTTAAGAAAAGTAACAGGCAGCCAGGGGAACTGAAGATTTCCATGGAAGCTTATGCAGTATATCATTAAAAAATTAATGATTGGTGTTAATTTGGAGCTCTTAAAGAATGATTTCCAGTTACCCCATGTGAATGCTGATCTGGTGGACTGTTCCCTCTTTTCTGGAACTTCATCTCTGTTCCAGCTGTATTCCAGTCCTCTGTTTCCCTGAGCACCTTACAGGATTGCTGTAAGGTGTGACTAGTGTCATGCAAGTCACTCTTATCCACACCCAGGGGAGAATGTTACCCACCATACAGCAGGTATAAGTGTGCACAACCCATGCATTCATTGCTTTCCTTAGCGCCCGTCATAGCAGATGTAAGTTGCATTAATATTCCTTTTAAAGATTGCAGTTTTGACTTGCAGGATGAATGGGGCAGAGTTTCCTTAGGCGTAAACTGATGGAGTTTTTGTGTTGTACACACATGAAAAAATAGAGAACTGTTGTCATTTTTCAATTCAGCTACAAATGAAGTCATCATCCAACAAAATATTCCTCATATATTAAAGTTCAAAAAGGAGTGTTCATAATTCCAACTAAAAAGTAATTGCTGTACTTATTCAGAAAGATTAAGTTTCAAGAAATACAGGATGGAAACATTAACAAAGCCAAGAAAATGTAAAGAAAAGCCTTGTGTTTTGTAAGCCTGCATTTATATAGAGAGTAAATCTAGCTAATTGTACTGCAAGAGAAAGCAAATGAGTACATCAATCTTAAAAAAAAAAAAAGCCAAGAAAACTTGGACAAAAAATACTTAGATATCTTCTTGGAAAAGTGGTGTAATACATTGTTAGAAAGCAAAACTAAATCACTTGTGTTAAAGACAGGAAATATTTGAAAGTTGGTAATGTCTAGGATTGATTACTTCATTAAAAGCAATCACTAGATTAGAAAGGAAACAGTTGCATCTAATGTTAATGATTACTTTTTTATATGAGTGATGAAGCTTATTGTCAGCATCAAGATGGTGGTTAAAGAAACAGATTGCTTTGGTATTTTTTTCTGTAAGTTTGATCCACTTTGTATTAGCCAGATGTCTTACTTTATTAGCTTAGTGGATCTCCCAGTTCACTATACAAACTACAGGGATGAAGAGGCGATGGAAGACTCAGAGTAAGCAACAGGCTTCAGCCTGTGTGTAAATTTTACAACTTACATCTTGTTGATAAGAACTTGGCATCTCTAGATGTAACATCAGTGACCAAACATGATTAATATAGGATCCTACAGGTCTGAGCATTCGATTATTATAGTGGAGGGAACACAGGGACTGTGCTGTCATAATAGGATGTAGCATATCAGGAAAAAAACCAGAGGCTTTAAGGAAAGGTGGGAGATCTCTCTGAAAGGTATTGTCTGCTGTAAGACACATACACAGAATAACTTTTGTAAGGGAAAGTTGGTTACGTTACCTAGGCAGATTTAAATGTAGCTGTATTTCCACTTTTCTTGATCTCAGATTCACAGAAACATTTATTTCTAATGAGCTCAAAGTATGTGGATGCTAAAAAAGCAAAACCAACATGTTGATTTCCTTAGTATTTTAGGCTTTCATATGAACAATCAGTATTTGTAATAAAATATTACCTTTGGTTGTATGCATATAGATACAGTACAGATGATAGAAACATGCTCAGTAAACTGTAACCCTTAACCCCCTCTAATTTTTTTTATTAAAAAACTCCTAAAATTCTGTGTTTGCAATTAACTGATCCTGTATTTGTGGTAAGCTCAGTAGTGTCAGTGGTCATGCCTTCAATGAACTTTTGTTCGTATTCAAACTACAGAGGTGGGAGTTGACAGTGGAGGAATCGTCCCCTAAATTTAGTTCACTGCTGTTAGGGTGGAAATATCACTGAATTTGATGAAAGTTTTCACTTTGGTTAGGGCTGAGAACTCAAGTATTGAAACCTCTTGAGGGAAACAAGCTTAATGCAGTTTCCGATTACTATTTTGAATACACATGTATGAGATTATTAGAGGTAATAGTTAGACTATGTAATTTTGAATTTTTGGTTCTAAAATGCCAGCAATAAAATTTAAATTCAGTGATGGAATCTCCTGTTCAGTTTTTTAAATAATGCTGTAGAAGAGGTCTCTTTTACTATGCAAGATATCATACATTGCTAACTGCAAAGTAAACAACTAAATCCATCTTGCAGTTACACTAGAAAGAATTAAACGTAGTTTGAAGGTTAAAAGTATGGAATTAAAAATGCTTGTCTATAAGCCAGTTTGCACTCCTGAATTTGGACCTTACTGGATCTTCTCTGTCCAAACTTCTCTGTCCATAACTTCCAAGCAATTCTTAAACCATATTATAATTTATACTATTACTTGTACTAAACCATCCCATGACACACACTTAGTATCCAATTTTCACATTTAGAAAAAGATAATTTTACAACTTGATCCTAGTTGTTGACAGGTATATACACTATTCTTTATAGTCCAACTGTCCATCGTGTTTACAAAGTGATTACACATGAAGGTGGTTTTCATTTTGAGTAGTTTGTGGATCTTAAGGAACATAAAAACCAAGATACATGTTTAAAATTCATCTGAATAATAAAACAGTTACAGAGACTATAGTAGATAAAAGATTTTCATGTGCCATATAGAGACCAAATTTCTTTCTTTCATCTCAAGTGGGAATGCTTTTAGTTTCTAATAAAATTAATGACCAGATTCTGTCGTACTTACTCCTGAGTAATCCCAGTGATATTTCAGTTACTTAACAAGCATAAATCTTAGCAAATATTCCTCAGTTCAGCAAAACTAACAGTCTGAGGGATTCTGTTTTACACTTGAAAGGTATTAGCTTTACAAAAGATGAAGTTTATTAATCATGTTATGAACACTGCTGAGTCTTTGTAGGTATGGGTTTCACTCTTCGCATCTGAAGACACCCTGCAGTTTACTGAGGACTGTGAGGCTGTACGAATGAAGGCATAACCTATAAGTTTTAATTGCAAATATGAGGATTGTAACCTAGAACTTACAGCGCTTTTTCATCAAATTTCGAAGTGGTCTACAAAGGAGGATAAAATTATTGCCTCCATTTTACAAATAAAAAAAAGGAGGTACAGAAAGAGAAATTATTTGCATGCAGGCATCTAACAGGCTAGCAGCAAAGTCAGAAAACAAAACTAAAGACTTGTTTGGCATCCCATCCACCAATCCACATTGTCTAATCTATGTCATCTGTTTTTTCTTGACAGGGTTGCTGCAAATTGAGTTGAAGACAAGGAAAACTTGCTTCTGGCGTCATCAGAAGGGAAAGCCAGATACATACCTTTCCACAATAGAAGCAATTTATTATTTCCTTGTGGACTATCATCAGGAGATTTTGAAAGAGAATTACAAAGGACAATATGATAATCTGCTTTTTTTCTTTTCATTTATGTACACATTGATTAAAAATGCCAAGTGTTGTGCAGGAAAAGAGTAAGATGTCTGTCTATAGGTACATAACAGTACATTTTATTGTTTCTTTTGTAACGATAACCTGCACAAACATAACTATTTTAATCTAACTGAAATCTGGAAATAGATTGTACTCTTAATAATGGCTACAGTGTTTGTCCAAAAGTAAGCTGCAGACTTCATGTCCTGCACACTTGAGGTTGTAGAACTCAGATGAGCAGTCTGATTAGAATTACTTACTGAAAACAGTTATGCTTTGCTAAATATTGCTGTGTTTGAACCTAGAGACCTGATATGCTCATCACAGTGAGATTATTTCCTGAGGTGGGGATAGGACTTGGCCCCTCTTGCCATAAGGAATGATCTCTCTAACCATAAAAAGGAATTAGCATGCTAGCTTTCTACTATTTTTAATACTTTGTTTCAGGTATTTTGTTTGTGTTTTACTGAGTGATACTGATTTCACTTTCATGACATCAAAAGCTTACTGAAATTATTGGGATGGTATTTAATTTGTGGGGTGGAGAGGTGCGCCAATACAAAATGAAAGACCACATTAGTTAAGTGAATAGAATTAAATTATGTACTTTCAAGATTAATTCTGGAAAATTGTCCTAGTAATAGAAAAGAGCAATCTCTTTAAACATCATTATACATTGCATGATGTCTATAGTACCATTCACATACTGTTATATTAAGATGATTCTCAACTTCTTGGATAATTTTAGACTTCAAACAAATCAATTTAGTTAAGATTTTATTATTATTATGTAATATCATTATTATTTTGGGGAACACTAACTTAACAAATGTCACTATGGTGTATCACAGACAGTAAAATTTTGTAGAAGCCACATACTTGTATTCTAAGCAGCAGAAAGGGCTCATTGTACTGTAGGAGTTGTCTGAAAATGTAGATCTTTTTGCAGGACCTAAGACAAAGTAATTTGCAGAGAGAAGAAATAGGGAAGATGGTGGTTCCAACCACAACATTTCTGACAAGACTTCCTTAAATTAGGCAGACTATGAATCTGCTGCGTTTTTTCTTTTCCAGTAATAATGCAAATATGAACAGCATAAATAAGACTTTGTCTATGCTGATGAAATTTTTGCTGGTATGTGTAGCACTGCTGGCAGAGTCATCACATGTGAATGTAATTATACAAGTGTGACTTTGCCAAGCTATACCAGTACAGCTAATGCTAGCAGAGGTAATAGACCTAAGCTATATCTTTACAAGCAAGAGTTATACAAATATATTCTTAGCATACGAGGATGTTCTCACAGAAAAATTCACGTTTGTAAAAATTATAGTCTTAAGGTAGAAAAACTTTCACTAGAGGTACAATGTAAGATGGGTAAATATTTCTGAATATTCTCAGAAGTGTGTTACTTAAGAAAAAAACTAAATCTTGTCAAAGTGACGCAGATTGAAAAATTATAATAGATTTTTTTTAACAAAAATTCTGAAGTTTTTGTTGTATATTTTCCTTAAAAAAAACCTGCCTAAATTATCACCTGTAGCATACTCTCCAGGAGGGCACTCTCACACCCTGGTGAACATAGAAACAGTGCCTTGAAAAATACTTCAAGAAAATCTTTTTACGTTTACTCAGCAGTCCATACAGGCTCAAACAACTGATTTGTACTATGTTTTTTAATGCTTTAAGATATTGAAATCAAAGTTAATAGTGCTTAAAACACAAGATACAAATACACTCTCTCTGCAAGTCTTATCTTCAGATTTGTATGCTTATTTGCACAAGTGAATGCATACAAAAATGCATTTCAGTGGACAACCAAAACATCTCCATTTGCAAGAAGAAATGCTAGTTAAGGTACAGGAGTGCACATGAAGTGTGCATGAACTATAACAGCACTACAAGAAACACAGGCTTGAAGTCAGAATGAGAAAAATCATTTTTAAATATATATTTTTATTGAGTTCATGTGCCAGGCAGTGAGAAAAATCAGCAGTCATATCTCAGTGCTATTGAAACAACACATTTCTTATTCATTTGGTTCTTATTGCTATTGAGGGGTTATTTGGGCTTTTTACAATGATTAATGCTATTTCCTTTGGTATGAATTTTGATAGTCTTTTGACGTTTCCATCTGTTCTTGTATTTCTTAAAGATTATTGTGTGATTTTAAAAAAATATTACAAGTATAATAACTCAAGAAGGAAACTTTCGCCCACTTTAAACAAACAAAAATAAAATGAACCCACTGACCTAATGTTTTACAAGAACCAGAGAGAAAAATCGAGGGGGGGGG
>NW_010972775.1:12281261-12391051 GCF_000737465.1 Haliaeetus leucocephalus
TGGGGTGGGGGGGGGGCAGTTACTTCCAAGACATATTTCCCTGAAAACATGTTTTTTTATTTAAGAAGCAGAGGTCAGATAAAAGCTTGTATAAGCTGTTCTTTGTTACTTTTGGAAAATAGTTTCATAAGGTTAAAAATGGTTTCCAAATTTAAGTTTTGTGTACCTCACTTTATTTGAACAATGGGAATTAAGAATCTATTCCAAAAGTAGATTAGTTTTAATTCTCAGGTGAAATCAATGTACAGAAAAGATTTTAAATCTGGAACACTGTGTCCAGGAATTGGGTTCAGATTTTTTTTCTTTGAGTGCAACCTAAGTGTAATGCAAGAGTCATTCTTATACCAAGTGACAGAGGCACATCTAATATCTGTAATTAATTATGGTCTGTTGATATTCCTGCGATAACCTTTTATGAAGGCAGGAAGGAGGTTATTGTCACTTCTGATACAAATCTTTTCTCTTTGAGCAGGAGATACAGTTTCCACTTCTTTCCCATCTCCTGCTCTCCCCTCTGTAAAAATATTTTAAGCCCTCTATTTAATTTCAGTACTGGTATAAGAAGCCAAACCAACCAAGTCATCCACCTCATGCCGAAAATGTCTCAATACTGCTGATATATTTTTGCAGCTTTGAGACTGAATAATTTTTTTTCCACCAAATGAAAGCAATCAACTGGTTAATCCTTTCAAGTGCAATTAGCAGCACTGACTTCCCTGTTCTTTAAAATGAGGGTCATGGGGAGGTAAAGGCCAGTTCTGGGCCTTTTCTTTCATATCAGAATACCCCTTCACTATCTCTTCTGTTTCCAAAAACATCAGAGAGCAAGGGGGAAAACAGGCTTCTACTTCCATTAGCAGTAACTTAAACAGCCATAAGTTAAAGGGGGAGGAAAAGGAAGAGCATCTCTATCTATCTCCTTTCACAACAGAAGACATCTGGCCTCCTGTGGGGAGGCCCCAGATAACAAAGAACCTGTCATTACAAACCTCCATGATGTGTTCAGAGAACCATTTTACCTGCAGTCTGGCTCATTCATTTCCTGCCACTGAAGCCATCTGCTTTTGCTTATTGTGGGTATTTTTGTGCTTTGTTTGGCCAGGCGCGTGAAGTGGCTTCACTTAGCATGCCTCTATGCTTGGTCAGAGGGAGTATTTAATCCTTTTCTCAAAATGAATAAGAGAGGGAGCTGCAAAAAACAATTCCTTTCCTGGAAGGTAGCACAAATGTCATCCAAGCCTAGGTTGAATAAAGGGTCATGTCAGTGCATGGGGTGAAGGTAGACTGAGATTGAAAAGAGATGGCAACTTGGAATCTACAACAAAACCTTGCAAAGTATTTGTAATCTCGCCTAATTTAAATCCTTTGCTACTGCTGCTTGCTTTTTCAGTTTGAGTCCATCTGGTTTTCCACATAGGCTTCATGAGACCCAACTGCAGAGTAATGTAGTGACCTGTTCTTGCATTTCTCTTGCACTGAGTTTCAGTATTTTGCCTGAATGCTTTAAAAATCAATCTGTCTTCATAAATGATGGTCATAGCATGCTTACAGAAAATGTAGTGTGATGTGAAAATCCATTCCACCTATCCCTATCTTCGAAAATACCAAAATACAGAGGGGGGGGGAACTTTCTGTTAGTTTCCCATCATTTACTATAACACAGTTAATACACTCCCAGGTACCATTAACTTGCGTTTCAAAGTAGTCCAGAAAGCTGCGCATCAACTAAATTCATCAAACTTGTTTTGTGACACAAAATGGTAACTGCAGCAGTGTTAAAACAGGAAAGCTTTCCCACTAAGATGAAGAGATCACATGGCAGTAAGACGCTGATCTATTGACACCAGAATATGAGGTCACCCATTAAGGTACTGAACAACTCAACATAATTCCTGAACTGTTACCTCTTGTCTTGAGAGACATTATTCTAGTAAAATTCCAATGTTGTCATTAGTAAGAATGTTGATTTTGACTAGTGACACTTAGTAATACCAACATTCAAAGTAAGTGTTTATATGAAAAATTTACAACATTCTTCCTGTTCACTTGTTGGGAAAGATAACGCATTGCTGCCATTTTATGGATTCTGAAAAGAAATCAGATGCTGTAGAATTTTGAAAGTAATGTATCACATTAAAGACACTCATAGCTGTGTGGTTTCTTCACTGCCACCTGCCAGAAAAAAATTCAAATAGCTCTTGAGTCCCACAGCAAGAGGTGGGAACTACTTCTCTGATGCAAAATAGACTTTGTATTTTCACCTCACTGAAAATGGAATTTTTTGTCTAGCTTTAGCAATACTGGTGCTGTTATCACATTCAAATCAATTATGATTTTACTGCTGACTTTTCAGACCACTGGTGTTGCAATAGGATGGTTAGAAACATAGCACAGAAGAAGAGTGAACAGAAGAGGATCCTCCATACCAGTATACCCAAGATTGAGTCCTATTCAACCTGTGATCCTGTGCACTTCACTTCCCTGACCTGTAAAGTTAATTTCTGCCTCTGAATAACGTGTCTCTACATATAAAGCTGGGCCCATAAGCCAGTTGAACTCAGCATGAAATCTAAAGGCTGAGTATTGTTACTTCAAAGGTTCTGATGGTAAAATTTTCCAACAGGGATGGAAGAGCTATACAGAAGTATGTGCACATGTGTAAATATCAATGAATATATACCTTCCTCCTAGCCATAAATGCATTAGGACACAAGCCAAAGATTTTCTCCTACACTGTTTCTGTCTTAGGGAACATAAAGACAAAGAAAATCAGTTTGGTATCAGAGTTTACAAAATTAAAGAATAAACTGTTATATGTACAGAGTAAATGTATACTTTAATTAGATACAGACATATAGCTGAGCCTGTTAATGTACACAGATGAGTAGTTGACTAGGAATTAATTTGTTAAGTTTGAATGCACTATCCAGTGCATGTGCTGTATTATCTCTCCAAACAACACACTGAAAAAACAAATATTTCATACCTTTTCACCATTCTGAATATCACTGCTAATGAATCTAGTGTAGTTCCCTACTCTTGCCTCGTAAAGTATCACACTTTCTTTGCATCTCCAAGCAGCACTGCAGGACTAGATTTGTAAAGAAAAAAAAAATAAAAAAATTTAAGCACATCCACCCAGGCTTAACAGGGTATGCCAAAAGAGGCCAAAAGGGTAAACAGGTTATTCCAAAACAATTAAGAGTAAAACTGCAAAGAAAAATTCAGAGACTGTTGAACTACACAGAAATTCTGACTCCCCTGCACAGAGAAAATGCCATGGATCGTGCTCCACCATTTGTTTAGCAGAGAAGAGGAGAAAGGAGCAAGAGCACACCCACCCTGGTACTAAGGAAAATACGTTTTCATCAAATAATTGCATGCATGAGCACCTACAGTGAACATGCACATATGTGACCCTTGATGGAAAAATCGTGTTATATATAATCAACATGATGCTTTGCTGTCTTTTGATTACTTACTGGAGAATTAAAAAAAAAAAATAAAAAATCAAACCAGAGTTAGCGTTTCTCTGATGTTTTGGTTTGTTTATTAATAATATGCAATTAGTTTATAAATTCCTCAGTTCATACTAGTTTTTATTTCAATGTAATTTTATTACAAACAACAGCATGTAAACCTATTAATGTAACTGTAAATTTTATAGTATATCTTCTGTCCTACCAAAGAGATAAGACCTGGCCTTTACTCTGTGAGAATACATTTTGTGCATATGATCTGGAATAACATGTAACTTTAATAAAACAAGTTGCCCGTGAGGTAAATAACATGGATTTTTCATTTTTTGTGATGTTTTATGTCTCAGTATAATCTTCAACAGACATGCTAGCAACCATGATTGGCTATAATCTCTAGTCTTATTAATGTCTATATCTGTTAATGTCTACAAGTCCTGGTTTTAAACATACTTTAGGACTTTTGAGGCTTTCATCAATGAGTTAGCTGTTTTCCATATGGAAAACCTTACTTCTACTCAATTAAAAATTGAATTATAAAAAAACATTCCTAGGATGCACTCCATTTTGAAGTGTCTCATATAATCAGTGAGTCTTGGTTTTGGTTTTTTTTTTTATAAACCATAATATTCAAGTTTATAAACTTGAATGCCACCCTCACACTCTAAAGGTCTGCTTTAGTACAATTGCTGAAACTATTTGCTTTGGAGACAGATACTAATGAATTGAATAGAATCAGACTCTTTGTAAGTCTAAAAAAAAGTATCCATGATGTCTTTTCTACAGAAGAACAGTACTTTGGGTTCCAGCAAAAAAGTTTGCTCAAGATGAAACTACAGACTTAATTTCAAATGTTGCTGCTAATGCTAAATAAAAGTTATGTATTTCAAATCATCATAAATGTTTTATTTCTTTCAAAAATTATTTTTGGGGCTTCAGTTTCATGACTAAATTGTTTGCCAAATGCAGCATGAATTCCAGCTGACCTGAACCTGCATTTTCTAGTGTTTAGTCTATGCAGCAGAAACATTCTATCTAGCTTTCTCTGTTCACAGGCTTCCTTTGGGCTGAATCAATGCTGCAGCATCAATTTTTTTCATACTTACAGCAGACAAGGAAGCAACTTGATACAGCTTCAATTTTCAGAAACATCATGTAAAGCACCTCAGTCTACTTGAAGCAGTTGGATTACGCTACTTCCTCTTTTAACCTCACACATGTCTAAGTCTGTTTAGAATATTGGCTTCGATCTGCATACCTATGTCAGTTAAGAGTACAAAAATGCTTGCATTCTTTTCTGTCATGACTGTGTTAGCAAAAAAATATAACACAGAAACCTTTACATCACCAAAAGCTTCCTCTTTTCCTTGAATATGGCCTACTTTATCTGGGGAACTGGTTTAAAATCAATGCCTGAAGCAGCTGCCAGGGAATTTGCCAATGAAACTATGCTGATAAATTCTAAATGCAGAATAATGTGTAAAGTAGGCATAGCCTAACTGATTTTGCTCATTTTAAAAGGAGAATGTATTGAAAAAATACAATGGGGTAAGAAACAAAAATCTTGAATCTTTTGAAGTCCATGAAAACTAACACAGTAGATTCAAGCAAGCAAGGTAACATCCAATACTGTAGCTGTTCCAACACACAGATGGTCCTATGGAAGCAGCCAGGATTTCTTCTTCTAGGCCCCTGCACAGTTCTGCCCTGTCTGTATAGGCAGTGGCCATTTTCTGTTAAACATGTGCCTGTGTATATTCATCTTGTGAGGCATCAGTTAAGAAAAGACATTTCTTGCTTATCGCTCTACATGTCAGCACTTTTCTAGTGAGAAATTAACATATCATAACTAACACTGTACTGAACTCTGTCATTGGTTTTTAGTACCTTTTTTGCTTTCCAGTGTTCCAATATTGGCATGCTAGTGATAATAGAATTGGGATCTTCCTGTGCTGTTGAGTTTACTGTGTCATTTGCACCAATAACCAGAGCCAAGTCTGTATCTGAGACAAAAAGGAAATATATTACAAAATGTGTTATTATGAAAGGAAAAGCCACTGCTTCAAGTTATCAAGACAACACCAAAGCGCATTAATCAAGTATACAATAAACGACGACAGTTTGTTGTTTCATCTGAATGAAAAAATTAGGTCCATCTGTTGGTGTTCAAACCTAGAATCGAATCTTGGCAGTTACATGTGCTAATGAAAACTATTAAAAAAATTTCGTGCATTCTCTGAGTAAGATATCATGAAAATAAATACTCCTAAGATTTAAGAGGCAGTCTTATGCAAGGCCCTTGTGAGGTCGCTAAATAGAGCGCATATGTGGAATCTGAGGCTGACATCCATTATATTATAGCATGTGGTTTATTTCAACACTACTCACGGTCTAAATCTACAATCTCTATTCTGTTCAGTTCCTCAGCTCCATGGTTCTGCATTCAAGAAGCACTCCATTTACACACAATCCATTGTATGTCCAGGAATTAACATTTTAGTAGTCCAAGAGATTCCACAGCTTGGGTTAAGATGGTAGAACACAGCTCTAAAAATTGCTAATAATTCCTAAAACCTCTAGCCACAGTGCTCATGAATGGTGTGTTTCTAGAATATTTCTGCTGATAAATGGGGCTTAGTTTAGAGCTGTAGCACCAGCAGTATCACCTAGATCACCCTTACCCTCATGCTCATTCGAATCCTTCAAGTAACTCTTTAATGGGTTTGTGAAACGTGATATCTACAAAAGCAGCAGTGATCCTCTGCCAAACACTTACCCGTGTGCCTACCAATTCCTTCCTTTTTTTTTTTTCCTTTCTAACCACAGGGCTGGCTATGCCTCCCAGGAGCCTGGCAACCAGAGAGGGCAAGGATGTTCCAGCTGTACCATTTTTCTATCATCTTCTGCAAGAGCCCTCCAAGTGACTGAGATGCACGAGCCAAAGGAATTTAGTGTACTGTTACATGGAGAAAAGCCTCCAGGTGTAAGACAGCAGTAGGTCTATTTCGAGTAAAGAGGGGAATAAAAGGAGTCTAACACAGAAATGTCTGTTTTCCTTGCTAAGTTCCTAAAATGCATGCAAATATAACATCGACAAACTTAGAACACCAGATAAAACAATGCAAGCAGATTAGCCTCATTTACAGCAGTGAAGCTACACTTAATTCAGACATTTATGAAAAGTAGATACATCATCTTGCCTTTCCAGACTGAGTTTATAGGATGGACAGTGAATCAGAAACTTTTTAAGATTGTCAGCTGAAAACATTTGACATGGAGTCTTCTCAGAGACAGTAAATTCAAGATCCCATGGTACTAAATTTAGCTCATAAACCTTCCTTTATGAGCTATCGCCTGCATATTTGCTTGGAACAAAATCATATCGTTTGACTCCCATCCATTAAGCTGGGTCCAGTGAAGCAAAGCAGCTCTAAAACAGATAAAGCAGTGAAGAACTGTTATTTGAAAGAAATATGGCCAGTGCAAGGTGATACAAAGATCTGAAAAGGTGCTGTTGAAATTACCAGGTCCCCACCTGTCAGTGGCCTACGTAATCTCTGGTTTAATAGTTGGCAGCCTCAGAAGGAGGGGAGAAGGCCTAGATGCAGTATAGACCCATTTTTGCCTTTTTTTCTGATGCTACAGATCATATGCATCTCCAGAGAAATGATCACAGCTGTTACGGCCTTCCTCACTTAGGCAATGTGGAATATATTAGGAAAGATTTGCCATCCTCACAAACTTAGGACTTATACAGAAAAAAAAATCCAAAAGAGACAATTAAGTGAGTGAAAATTAAAACCACAAATCATTAACACCCTGAACATTGATTTTTTTGTGTGTGTGTGTGTTTTTAACACTGCAGCATTCTACTTGGAATTCACTATTTTATTGCAAATAAAGCCTCTGACCCTTTTAAAAATAATTTCTTTAACCTTCAGGGGAAGAGTATATAAACATCTTGACTAATAACAAATTTCTAGGACTTTGAGTGTTTTCTGTTGGATTTTTTAATGTGACTATACAAAAACAACAGGACTTAACATTACCCTCTACAGCAGCCTGCTTTGCTGGGGGAGGCACTTTGGCAGTTCTCTTTCTTTTTTTCCATATCCCTCTCCTTTCAGAGGCCCCTCATCATGATGACCCATCCATTTGGCTAAGGACTGCACGCAGCTGCATCTGAAAGAAGCCAACTGTATTCTTGGGTCAGCTGGAGAAGTCTGCTTGATTACAACTGTAGGTATATATAGTGCTTCTAACACTTGTAACTTAGTGGGGGAGAAGACCTAGGCCTTACCTCAGGTTTCAGCAGAGGTGCAAAACAGATCAACCAGCTATGTAGCAAGTGCTCAATAGCTTCAGGCAATCCAGTGCATAAAACCTATTTTATTTAAGGATCTTCTCCTAGATATTTGGAACCATAGTCTTTTGTTCACATGCATTCATAAAATACTGTAACTTTTTGCAATTTGTTATAATGAAAGAATGATTAGCTAGCACATTTCAGTTCAGTGGCTGTGCTGTCCTGTAGATAGGATGTGTGAAAACTGAATGTTTCCTGATCTCCGTTAATATTTTCCATGTATAGTTATCCTACAGAATGAAACTCTCCTAAAATATCATGACACAAACTTTTTTGTTATTGTTGCAAATTGAAAATGAATGTTGGCCAAAGCTTGCTATTCTCAGAGAAATCTCAGACTGAATAGCTGATTACCCTGCATAAATCTTGGCAGTGCTGGGTTACCCATTTTTAGGAAGAGCAAGGGATTTTATTAGAATTAACATGAAGAGGGAGGCCCAGTGAAGTAACTTCAGTGACTTACCTCATTTTTCTTTGCTATAATCCAGTACCATTCAAAGGTTAAAAAAAAAAAAAAAAATCCATTTAAGGTTTGTGCCCAAATTCTTTGTATTTCCACTGTCCCCAGCTCTGTGCTAGAGGCCTTCATTATTTTTTTAAGATGAGAAAAACTCCCAGCAGAGTTCACAGATATAAAGTGAGGCGTTGTTCATTAAGGTCTAATCATAAAGAGCAGGTCTGACTGACATCATAGCTGAAATATACATCAATAGTAAAGCCTCAAAATTCCAGGATATGACAAGTGGCATAAACGTGATGAAATTAAGATTAGTGTAGTCTTAGGTCTAGGACCTTGGTGAACCCTTTTGGCCTATGCTGTACCATTACAAAAGGATGAGGACTGTAGTACTGCCAAGATGTATTATCAACTGTGATACTTCTGGTTAATCAACATCTTTCATTAGAACTATAACGTTAATTACGGTTGTAATTCAATACATCAGGGAGCATTCAGCTTTCACTAATGTCACATACATCCAGGACACTATTAAATGGGTTTACTGGTGACAAGTAGGCACTGAGTCCCAAAAACGTACTTTTTTAATACATCTGAACAAAAGGTTTCACTGCAAACATAGGAAAGGAGTAATACAGCCTTGTATTTTGTGACCAAACATTTGTTATAACCTCCTTATTAGCTTATATTGTATTTTTAATGTCTATAGTGCAAATTTTCAAGTCTCTTGCATATTCGTACATTACTAAAATAACAGTTAATACTTAGCACTAATCTGCAAAAGACAAGAAAACAAAATCTGTGCCCTGAAACACTTAAAATCAGGGATGAAAGCTAGCATCAAAGACAGAAGAGTAGACTTGTCAAGGTGAAGGTGGGCAATGTTTTAATAGTGTGCACTCAGGTAGTCTGCAAGTAAATGACTCAGCAGGCTTTGACTTTCAGAACAGATTTCAAAGTGAAGTAAAATGGCACTCTGTTGGAAAGCTCAGGACACTCCAGCTTCTGAGGAAGCATAGCATATACATAGGAACACAGATGATTGGGCATGAAGTTGACTAATGATTGTAGAGATCTGTATTTATGGGCAAAGCCCAGGCAGGAATGACTGCTAACATCAGTGAGACAGGTGACATATAAGGAGAGAAGAGGTATTTAACAATTTTAATGTTTGGGTAACAAGCATGAATTGGATAGATTCAGAAGAAATGGAAACAAGAGTTTGACATGATTCAAGTGACAGTGAACAGTGAAATATGCAGAATGTTATGCAAGACTCAAGGTAGTTTGAAAAGCCTACTATTGAGTAATTCAACAACAAATATCCGAACTCTCACCCGGGGTAATGATAGAATTAGACTCCTTTATCATTTCAATAGCTTGGTCTAATCCAGCTTCAGTGCAAGTTCCAACAAATTCCATAGGTTTCCTTCCTGTTGTAGATGCTGTGCCATATCCACCCAAAAATGACATTTGGCAAAGGTCTGATCATGGCCTAAATATGAACATATTAAATGAGCATATTGGTCAAAACAACAGTTCCAAGTCCATTAAAAGAATCCCAAAATAAATAGTTCATTTGCTGTAAATTCCCATGTAGTTTGTTTGGGAAGGCAGACTGCGTTATTCTTCAGCTCATTAAAGTTTACTTTAACAAGCTGTGAAGCTGATATGGCAATGGTTCAACAGTTCAGTATTGCATTGCTTTTTTTTTTTTTTTTGAAAGCTTCAGCATCCCACTTGGCATAAAAATCACACATTTCAAACAGATTTTCAGATACGCCTTTGAGAAAACCTTGTTTTCCAGCCATTTTTAAACATTTTTTCTTCTCTTCCCTAAACTACCTTAACATTTTTTCCTAGCAAAACAAAGATGTTCTTTGTTTAAATAACAACTCCCATCTTGCTTGTTATGAAACAGCACATTTCCCATTTCCTTAAAGTCAGCTGCTGGGTGAGATCCTTCAGTGAAGGCCATTCAGCATTTCATAAAATGTTACCTTACATTGTTGGTTTTAAGAGTAAATCACATTGCTGTTATTGCTTTTCGTAATTGATTTTAAAGTTCAACTGCCATGTTTAGTGTACTAGGAACTGTTAACATACAGAACCACTAGAACTCAGGCAAAGCTATGCAAGTTCTCTTATAGTACAAGACCACCACTCTGATCTGAAGGAATCAGCTCTCTGAAGGCCATTAGTTTAATCCCCATGCTGACACGTGAGTGCCAGTCAATGCCCAGTCCATCATGCCTGTGACCAGCCAGCATTGAAGCGTTAGCATGTTACACTCTTCAGTGAAGTGCCACATGGAAGTGCTTGAGCTATGGGTAAAGGAGCTACTAAAAGGAAGGGTAAAAATGAGGAAGGGCTCTCCTAGCACATATATACTGTTTGCAGCTGGCTGGATATCTCTATACAGCTCCACATTGTGCAACCCAGACATATTCCGATTTCTTGACTATCCTTGACATTTAAGGTGACATCTATCCAGTTGTCGTAACTTTTCATTATTTACTACCATTATGAGCAAAATTCTGTCAGGGAGCCAGTCCAGTCATCCAATCTCCTGCAACATCTTACTGCTAAAAGTTTCTAAAGTAGATGCCCTACTGTTATTTCACACAGAAAAGGGGACAAACTAGTGGTATTTCCTTACCACACACACAACATGTGACAGGATAGCTTCATCCAGAGGAACCAAATCAAGGCACCCACAATTGTCAAGGCTCTTGTCAAGGAGAAATCCTTCTGCACACAAGGCTCAGCCAGAGTAACTGGTATGTCAGTGTCAGTCCCTGCAATTTAGTGAACACCACATAAGGAAAAGAAAAATTAAATTAATATTTCAAGAAATGATATAATTCCTAAAATATTTAATAAGTTAAACAAAAGCAAATAAAAGCTCATTCAAGCACCCAGTTAGCAGAAGATTGTTACCTATGATCATTATTTGGTTTGGTCATGTAAGCAGACATGCCTTTAGAATTTTTGCTGCAAAATTATACAGGCATAATAGGAGCTGAAATAATTTGTTATTTTGCAGGAAAAGACCCTTACTCTTATTTCTTTCCAAAACTAGTCCACAGTTACAGCAATGGCTAGGATTACATATATATCTGACTAGATAAACATCCACAGCTTATTTTACACCACTGCTGCTGGCTAAAAAGTTTTGGATCTCTGCAGTGTGGTTTGTGTGATCCTGCAGGGTCTTGCAGACTTGTTACGGAATTTCTGTAGGGCTAGATAAGCATTCTGCAGTATACTTTGTTGATTCCTCATAATTTATGCCAAATTTTTCAGCTAACATGCAAGACTGCATTGTGGCTAGCATTCAGCAAGTCCTGGATGTGCGTGCAAAAACCTTACATTTATTTGCAATGAAGCGGTTCAAGAATTGCTCTCTTGATACCATTACCATAATTGAGGAGAGTCCGGTAACACCAAGACTTCACACTAATCCAGGGGTGTAGCTTGGATCTGATGCAAAAATTATCATCCTAGTCATGGATGCTGTAAGCAAGCCAGCATTCAACTACTGGTGCCCAAGTACAAATGGTGCCGAGTTCAGCAAACCTGGAAGGAAGCATGGCTACTCTAATGCTATAGTGTCTTTAGCACTAAAATATTTTTAATGCTAAAGCACTAGAAATTAAGACAGGCTACAGATACAGAACAAAAACACCAAAGACACTGGTCTCCTTAGAAATCAGTTTAGCTGGAAGAAAGAGCCACCTATTGCAGATACAAGACAAAACCAGGAATTTTTTGGAAGGAATTCTCAGAAATCGAAGTGCTCCAGCTCCTGTCATAATCTGTGACTCCTCCTATTTCAGCCTTTTTAATTATGGGAAAACAAAAGCAGTTTGATATATGATTGCTTTGTAGTAGCAAATAGGACACAGTAATTATTCAGAGTACAAAGCTTCCATAGCTGTATATCATCGCAGTAGGAAATAAATTGATACATAGGGACCTAAAAGATCTCTTACTACAATTCCTCTAGCCACTAGCTGTTCACATCAGAATCTCAGGAGTAATGCTCTATAGAATCTAAGTTAGACTCCTAGTCAAACATACGCTCTAGCAAATCCAGCAAAAGAAATCCTTGAGACCAACATCAACATCTCTCCTAATCAACACTAAAGCCAAAGTTACTAACCTCCTCCTCCTTGTGTTCCAGTCCTACCAAATTGGTTAAGCTAAGTTGTATAAAGCTATATCCTTCCCCTCACAAAGGAGCTAAAAGAATTAGCCCCCAAGTCCTCCTAGGATTCAACTGTATTCTGAGAAGAAAAAAAAGGGGGGGGGGGGGCTGTAGTGAACTTCATCCTAAATTTCATATCACAGGCTAAAGTAAAGAGTACCCAGCGGTTTTGCATAAGTCACTAAAGCAGCACTGCAAAAGTACACCCCAATATAGTGCCCAGATATGCCACAATTTTGAGAACCTTGGCAGAAGTGTGAACATCAAGGTATGGATATTCAGTCACATACTCGGCAATACATGCAAGAGCTGCTGCTGCCAAACCAACTAGACTATGAAATGAAGAAAGTCAGAGATTTCAATTTATTTTGCAATGGTAAGACCTGCAAAATTAAATTATTTAGATCCAAAATAAAATATTATATTGTGTTTCATACTGAAAGCATAAACAGACCAATTGAGCAAGAAAAGGCTGTTTACTTTTTAATGTTGTTTTCCTTTTTGTACAATGAAAGAGAAATATAATAGTTATAGGAAATTTTAACCTAATTTAAGTATTTTCCAAAAATACATTGCTAGAACATTTTCGGACGACAGCTTGTAAGAAACAGAGCCAGAACAGCTCTTTTGAAGCCACTGTTTCTTATGTACGGGAGAGAGTTGTGTGGATGCACTCACCAGTTTCCAAACACATTTTGCCTACAGAAAATCAAGGCAGGCAAAATGGCTCTGGATGCATTAGAAGACTGCCAGAATTTAAGTGACAAACTGGCAAAGTAGTAATACCTTCCCCTCTTCTTTCACCAAGTTTCAACCTCAGCCTTTGAGAATTTCTATTGGCCTCCATAGTATCAGATACAAAATCTTCCTTAGAGAATCAGCATTAAAACTAAATTAAATTTTTCAAATATTTCTTTTCCTGCAAATTAATAAATTCTAATTCATATCAACTGAGGCAGTTGGTAGATTCATAATAAAAATATTGTTTCAGTTGAGAAAATAAATGGGAAGTTCTAAAAACAAGTAATGATTTCAGTGCTTTTTGCAACATCAATTTTTCATTTCAGAACAACATTTGGCTTTGACAAAACTTAAACTTTTTATCAGCAATTAAGATCTTTCACCCCAACTTATACTTCCCCCTTAGTTAAGAGTGCCACCTTTAGGAATTCATATACTTTCATAATATATTTTCCTATCCTCTCCAAGAATAGTAAATTAATTAATAACACTTAACAAGGATGCTGTGAATTGAGCACATATACTGTATAAGAATTGTACATACCCATTGTGCCACCCAGAGCCATGGTATAGACATCTGTGCAAGCACTTCTGGTGAGGATTTCGGTGCTCCTACTGCTGCTTGCTCCTAAACCTCTGATACCCCAATCACACCAAGGGCACTCCCAAATCCAGAAGTGTTCTGACCAGACAACCCTGCCAGCACTTCTGCATACACATTGCTATACTTCAAGCTTTACTGTTTGTAAAGGAATATAAAGGCATTGAAAGGCTTTTAAAACCTCCAGGAGGACTGAGAACCAATAGTTTATCTTTAAAGATGAGAAAGATTTCTTCTTTGTTTATTAATGCAAGTGAATATCCATTTTTTATTATAAGACTTCTACACATTCCTCCCTTCACATTTTCTGGTTTCTGTATTTCTTTGACACCAGTCCACCAAGCAACGATGAAACTCATTAGCATACCAGCAACTCGGTTCCAGGATCCATTGACATATATATGAGTACATGTTTTCAATTATCATCAACACTGACGTATTGTTTTCTAATATTAGTCTACAATGCCTCAATTACTGCCTTATTCTTTATTGTTTTCAGGCTTATTTCTTAATACTCTGTCCCAAGAGAAAAATACTTATCGCATTAGTTCAAGCTAAAAGATATTACACCTTTGCTGGATTTGCCCTGCACTGGACAAATTTAAAACTGTTTCAACCATTATATTCTTTATGGGTAAAAGTAGTATATTTTATCAAGTTAAATATGAAGTTCTGATTCTCTTATTTTTATTTTAGAAGTTTTGATATAAAAATGCTCTGAAATTCCTACATGACCTCATTTAGTAAACATGTGGTCTTCCTTCTGATATTTAGAGCACATGGTGACTTAATTTTAAATAAATTGTCTTTTAACCTGCATCACTGAATGAGTTGAAAGTATGATCCAAAATAATATAGTCAGAAAAATCCATGATGCTCAGATCATAACTAACAGACAAATACAGCCATTCGACAACATTCTTAGAACATTCAGAAAGGCCAAAGACCATGTGTTGGCTGGTATCTTCAAGAAATATTTATGGGCTTTTCAGAAGTCTAAATCCAAAGACTTAAGTCTGACAGAAGGGAAACTGTCATATAAGGATATTAACAATGCTGAGATGGAGCAAGTTTATAGATACTCTATCCTGAGGAGATTTGGGGTTAAACAGAATAGCTGTATGACTCTGCTGATCCGGCTTGTACTATGGCCGGTGGAAAAGATGCAATGTAACAAGAAGCACGAAACAACATAACAAACTTTCCAGAACACTTCTCAAGTACTCATTTGTAAGACAACTGGAAAAAAAAAATTAGCTTCAGTGATTTTACACCTTATCTCTAAGAAGCAACAATGCAGCATATAATTTTCATCCAGTGTTTATCTAATTATTAACCTGGTCCTCACAATTAATCAGGTCAAAATCTAAGTGTAAGAATTAGGGTCTCCTTTATTTGTATGCAGAATATAAACTGAAAATATCTACTACTACTTCCTGTTCAGTCCAGGCTTTCTCAGTCTTTGAAACATTTATTACTTTTAAGATTTTATCAATCCATTCCTTCCATGTATTATAGCACAGAGGGAAATGTTTTACTTTATTCTTTTAATACACATATAAGCTGTTCTAGTATGGTTATACAATATAATTTCAAAGAATGGGGTTCCAATGTAAAACTAACTGTGAAAAAATCATTTGGACAATAAGCTTTGTTACTATGTGTATTGACTGCCATGTAACCTTCTGATAGGTTCCAGGACATCCATCAGATTTCTCCCCAATAATGGTATTGTTTGAAAAACTTTAAAGAATTAATGAAATCCAACACCTCATTTCTTCCAGATTTAGTGCTGAACTCTTTTCTAGGATGTAGGAAGCCTTAAGGGCAGGTAAGAGAACCAGTTCAGGTCTGATTACTATCAGATTATTTTCTTCTCTAAATACTTCCTTTCTCTGTCTTTAGTAAAGATAATTGCCAATTAGATTCTACCTCTAATAAATAGTTCAGTTTTAATAAGTTTTGAACAACATACATCTGGAGGTGGATTAAAAAATAGCAAATAAGAGGAAATATGGTCTCTCTTCTGATGCACTCACACTCTAAACTAAATACGAATTGGTACTTCTGCAAATGAATTAAGTTCTTTGAAGAATGTGTTGCTGCTTTGTAACTGACTGAACATTAGACAACTGGAAATGCAAAGCTGTTTTCTCTTGAATGAAACATAGCACAGTCAAAGGAATATGCTCAAATAAGGAAACAAAAGATTATAAAATTGTTTCCCTGGCCCTAGGGATAACAGATTCCATGGTCTAATGAAGAGAGATGGCAAATATTTGCCCATATAAGTGAATGGTTTTCCTGGAGGGTCTGATTCTGCACATATCCCTCATTCCTTGCCACTTGTAGCATTAATATTTTGGGCAGAATCAGTCTCTCTGCTTGCTCATATGACTAGCTTTGCTAGCCAAGACCACTCTCCTAGTTTTGGATTACTTAACTATTGAACAGAAGACAACTTAATGTTGAGTAACCTGTTCAATATTATGTCCAATGGCATAGAGAGGTTACTGCTTATAAACACTGCTTTAGGGAGAAGGCAGAAATAATCATGTTCTGGAGTAGGTCACTTGAACATATCCAGCATTCTGTGTAATTAAGAAAGCACCTTTTCAGAAATATAAATTCTACCTGTAAGAATTAGCAAGTAAAAACTCCCATGAGTACACTTTCTTTTTCTGCACATTCCTTTGTTAAAACTGGTATAAGTGTCGTGGTTTAACCCCAGGCAGCAACTAAGCACCACACAGCTGTTCACTCACTCCCCCCCACCCAGCAGGATGGGGGAGAAAATCAGGAAAAGAAGTAAAACTCATGGGTTGAGATAAGAACAGTTTAATAGAACAGAAAAGAAGAAACTAATAATGATAATGATAACACTAGTAAAATGACAACAGCAATAATAAAAGGACTGGAATGTACAAATGATGCCCAGTGCAATTGCTCACGACCCACTGATCGACACCCAGTTAGTCCCTGAGCAGCGATTCCCCCGCCCCCAACTCCCCCCAGTTCCTATACTGGATGTGACGTCCCATGGTATGGAATACCCTGTTGGCCATTTTGGGTCAGCTGCCCTGGCTGTGTCCTGTGCCAACTTCTTGTGCCCCTCCAGCTTTCTCGCTGGCTGGGCATGAGAAGCTGAAAAATCCTTGACTTTAGACTAAACACTACTGAGCAACAACTGAAAACATCAGTGTTATCAACATTCTTGCATACTGAACTCAAAACATAGCACCGTACCAGCTACTAGGAAAACAGTTAACTCTATCCCAGCTGAAACCAGGACACTGTCATTTTGCGTTCTGCAGCAAATTCAGTTCCCATGTGGTGTCAGACTTTACCTTGTTTTCCTTTTAGTAGGAGCATTTTCAATTTTATTAACTATCTGCACTCTTTTTAAATGGATTCCTTATTCTCTCTCAAAGTCAAGCCTTCCTTATCCATCTTATTTCCTAAACTTCCAGCATGGTTATGGTACTATATATGGTATGTTTGCTTAGTTTTTTAATTTTCTACTTAGAAGGGACTTTGTGTTGAATGTTTATGCTATTTTTTAAAACTAATTTTATCAAATTCTACCTTTGTTTTTCCTTGAGACTTACAGAACTTTATTCTAGATTATCTGATTTATCTGCTTTTCCTGATCTTGCATTTTAAAAACTACTCTGTAATCTTTTTAGTAAGTGCCAATAGCCTTTCATCTTCCATTAGATAGAACCCACCCTTCTGTTGTAAACTATTTATTCCATAGGTTTCCCAGTTCCTAAAAAAAAAAAATCTAAACACATCTTTCTTTCCTATCAATGCAGACTTTGTCTATATACATGGTTTTGGGGAGTATTTTAGAAAAATGCTAGCATGAAGGTTCTTGTCTTAAATCACTGAAAAAGTTGAATCGTGATTCTAATGTCTCTTTTCCACCTTTATCACATCACTGGTTGACCACAGATTACTACTCAGAACCTGGCTAGATACCTTATGAGATCTGCTACATCTATACCCGCAGACAAATTACTATGAGGTCCTAATCAGCATGACAAACCCACTAATTGAAACAACTGATAAACAGATGCCCCAGCACAAGGTCCTGCACCTAGGTCAGGGCAACCCCCAGCATCAATACAGGCTAGGAGGATGAAGGGATCGAGAGCAGCCCTGCAGAGGAGGACTTGGGGATACTGGTGGATGAAAAACGACATGAGCCAGCAATGTGCACTCACAGCCCAGAAAGCCAACCATATCCTGGGCTGCATAAAAAGAAGCATGGGAGGTGATTTTGCCCCTTTACTCTGACCTGGTAAGACCCCACCTGGAACGCGGCATTCAGCTCTGGAGCCCTCAGCACAGGAAAGACATGGACCTGTTGGAGTGAGTCCAGAGGAGGCCACAAAAATGATCAGTGGGACAGAACACCTCTCCTGTGAGAAAAGGCTGAGAGAGTTGGGGCTGTTCAGCTGGAGAAGACAAGGCTCCAGGCAGACCTTATAGCAGCCTTCCAGTACTTAAAGGGGGCTTACAAGAAAGTTGGGAACAGACTTTTTAGCAGGGCCTGTAGTGATAGGACAAGGGGTAATGCTTTTGACTAAAAGAGGGTAGATTTGGACTAGACAGAAGGAAGACTTTTTTTTTTTTTTTAACAATGAGGGTGCTGAAACACCGGAACAGGTTGCTCAGAGAGGTGGTAGATGCCCCATCACTGGAAACATTCAAGATCAGGTTGGATGGGGCTCTGAGCAACCTGATCTAGTTGAAGATGTCCCTGCCCATGGCAGGGGGGGTTGGACTAGATGACCTTTAAAGATGCCTTCCAACCAAAACCATTCTATGATTCTAAGACAGGTTTCCAGCAGAAAATCCTGTCTGTGGAGGGGTAGTCTCAGTGCAAGTGTGATCAAACTAAAATATGAAAGTATGTTTTGATTGTGGCTATTTACAATGAGCCCTTTGAATCAATTTATCTTAACAATCTATCCCTCTCCACTGTGTGCATCTGCGCAAACATTTTTGTTACAGGTTTGCTTCTGAACACTAACTTGCTGACTCAGATACTTCTGTAATCTGAAGTTTTCCACACCTGAGTACTCAGTCTCATGTACTGAACATCAGAGATAGATATGCTGTATGGAAAAAATTGGTCAATTATCCTAGAAAATGTTTTTTCAGAGCAAAGGTCTTGAATAGTGACAACTGATTTCTACTACCAAAACAATTAGACAACTTTCACAAAACTGTACATAAGCAGTTTATTAAAAGAGCAGGTTCTTATTTCTAAAGTTCTATAAAAATTTAAATTTAATTAAAATGTTTCTAGAGCCAAACTGAGGTCCACTTGCATTCAGGTTTGCTTAGAACAGAATCCAATTTTTAAATACTTTTCCCATCTGAAAGGGAAATTTAAAGCTGAAAACATCAAGAAAAGTCTGCTCTGCAAAATGCTCTACTCCAAGAAATTGACAGTTGACTCAGTAAGGATGTTGATAGTATCTCAGTTAGGCAAGGTAACCTAGCTACTTGTGTATCAATGATCTTTGGAAAATTTAACCTAGTCATTTCAACAACTGAAGAACCATCCTCCTTTTTTGGAGACATCTTCCTTTTTGGACAAGCCCATGCAGAAAGAAGCTGGTCCTATGCAGATGAAAAAGCAAAGGATATAGACACACATACCTGAGGTGACATCAAAGTTTTCTCATCACGTCTTCTCACTATTCCCATTAATTCTGTTAAACATTTTCTTCTTTGGTCATCTTACCGCTCACGGAAATATGTATATGTACTGTAGAAACAGTGGGTATAAACATAAAGCTCATGCTTATGTTGGCATTCCTATATTTACAAGCAATGATCATTATACAATCCTTTGGTTGCCAGTAAAATTTCTGTGCATGAATGTTCAGTGCCTGGAGTAAAAGTTTTGAGGCAGGAACTCATAAATACTAATCTCATTTGTAATTCACTTTGGGTAGGTCATTAACCTGGTTTTGACTTCCTGTAGGTCCCTCCTAATGAAATTGGACTCCAATCTGTCGTAATGAAGCATACAAGAGAAGAAAGCAGCAGATAGTACGCTTAGCAATAATAAATACAGTTTCTGGTATGAGAGGCAAATGGAGGCCAGGTGTGACTCCCTGGCTAGTGTGCCAACCACTATTCCAAGCAAGAACAAATCTGGTCACTATTTGACTAAAGGAAGGAATAGGAGAAACAAGCGTCAGTCCTAAAATACCTGCCAAATCTATAAAAAAAAAAAAGTATGCACTCGGAAGAATAAAAAAGCACTTTTTATTAGTCATAAAATAAAAACAGGCGTAGAACCCAAACCCTACTTCAACCGAAGTTGTGTCACTGACACCCATGGCAGCGGAAGGCATTTCCTGCACATGCTTTTGCATGCATAACTTGTATACATTGTTTTTGCCAGAAAACTAATTTTGGAATAATTGAATCTTTGTCAACCTGAGGATGAAGTGGGGACCCCAGGATCCAGCAGATGCATATGGGACTGCTAAGCTAAATTTCTTAAATAAAAAATATTCCACTTGGGCAAATATGGAGAAATAGTTCATCAAAAAAACAAAATTAAATATGTTGTAAATTCCCCAGTGACTTCTCACAACCTTTACTGCTTTAGTAGGAATACAGACCACAGTGTAGCATCTGAACATTGTTAAAAGATGCAGACCACACAAAGAGTTCAACAATACTTCCTTGGGAGAAAATATTATTGCTCCCAGTACTAGTCTCTTTGACCATATGTGTTGGTGGTTTAAGGAAATGTTTTTCCCTCTTTAGGAAAAGACTAGATCATTTCATTAATCCAAGATAATATGATATTTTACTTGGAGACATATTTTGTCATCACTTGCACAATGTTTTGTTAAATATATCCAAGTAAGCTCTGAGCAAATCAATGTACAGTTTGAATTTCTCCAATCAAGACAAAGCCCAATGTAGAAAGATATCACAATCTTACTCTTGGAGATCACAGGAGTTTAATTTTCAGTTGGATTATCGTTTTAGGAAGTTTTTAATAAAAACTTTAAAACTTGTATACAAATTGCCCAACATGAATCAAAGAAAACAGATCTTCAAACAAGGATGATACTTTGGACAAAACACTTTAAGCCAGTGACCCTGGGAGGAGGCAGTAAAGAAGGTCTTTCAGATGCTGTACAAAGCTTGGTTATGGAATGGTTCACCAAAATGAAACAGACTTCCTTCTCTTTTTTCTTCCTTTAAAATCAACTTTCTGTACCACCAAAAATTGGTTTCCTTGAACTAATAGACATTTCTACTATTACTCATTTATCTTGAACAGGAGCTTTGAAGGTAATGAACCCTTGAAAAGGTGTGCTATATGTATCATTTTCTGTCATCATTTGCATTATTCTTTTTTTCATTCCATCATTACTTTTAAAGGCAGTTAATACAAAGAGCATAATAATCTTGTTTATGAGGAAAAATATTATTCAACATAATCAAAACCTTGCTATATGATTCATTTTCCATTTCATATATTTCAATAGAGATAATGACATCTGGAATTATGCAGTATATACAGGCCCCGATCCAAAAGCTTTTGAGAACAGTCTATGTTAATTTCAATTGGTCCTGTGTTGAGTCCCTAACCTATACCATATTGGCTCTATTTCTACTTCTAATTAATGTCAGAAGTAGTTTCTTGGTAACAAAAGGTATACAATGATTCACCAAGGATCCTGAAAAGTTGAATTTTTAGCCTTTCATTCAATTGGAAAGCAACATGATATGTTAGCAACCCTGACTTACCACTGCCTGCTGCTTTACAATGTTAATCCACACTACCTTTCAGGAGCTCATTTTATTTTTACATAATTATTCCTAGCATTGCTCATCATTTAAATGCCAAACTGGCAACAAGAAATATAGATAAATTAATTCCCTTGCAGCTTTTATATAAATTCCAGCTGTGGTTATCATTTTCCTAGATTGTAAGAATATGGCTCTTCCTGTTCTTGTGCTTTTTTTTTTTTTTTTTTTTTAAAAAGAAAGGGGTGCTGATCTTGGTTATGGAAATAACACTTTTCACCTTCCTGTTGCTGGAAAAAAAAAATAATCTTTGTGATGGATTGCTATTTTATCTTGCCTGCTATTATATTATGGACTGACCCTTCAGGCAAAGTTCTGTCATGGTTACGCATTTTTCCTTCTCAAATTAGCGGAATTACTCACACGAGTAAATAGAATGGGATTCGGCCTTTACCTTATACTGATTACAGTAACCGTTGTTCTGTAAAATAGCACCGACCATTGAATTTGGTCAGTTGTAAAAACCATCTTTGTGTTGTTACTGCACCAAATTTGGCCTGATATATTTCAGATGTAATACACTTGACATTGGAGGGAAAAAAAACCCACCACACCAAAAACTCAAACACACACACATAAAAGTCCAAAAAACAAACATTAAACAAAAAACCCTACCTAAATCCTAGACTACATTCCTTAAAATCTGAACATGAATATGCTTCTCTTTACAAACACTTTCTTAGCCAAACACTAATTCCAGTCTGCCAATATTTAAATTTTTAGCATGACTGTACTTCAGTTTAATGCTACCTGCAGGCAAATATGCATTCCTGTCAATCTTCCACTCACCATGACTACAGAAATTAAGCCTCCCTCTTTACTACATCCAAAATAAACTGAAAAAGAATCAGTCTCTCAAGAAACATCTTGCATACAGAAAGTTGCAGCCAACATACAAGTAGTATCAGTTTTCACAGATCTTAAGGCTGCCTCCAGATTTAACTCTATATCTAGTTCCTTTTCTTCTCCCAGGATAAGGGGCCAAATGATGTAGGAAGGTATGAGGGCTACTGCTATTACAACAGGGACTATGCAGGATATAGCCTAATGATGTCATATCAGGGTTGAAATACGTTTCATATTGTGAGGCTAAACCCCTGCTTGTTTCAATAGAAAACCACTGTATCTTTATAAGCAACAATGCTGTACCTCTCCTGACCTTGGCACAAAGACGTAGTAAGTGTCATCAAACCATTTGGCCTTTGAAGTACTTGCACTACTTGAAGTCCTTCTGAGTATCACACACAGCTCACCTATTCCTACTTGTCAGCACCTTTGTTCAACACATACTGATTTGAGTCCATAAACTATCTGGCACTTGAAGTCATATTGCTTAAAGCACAGTTCAGTAGCTCAGGAGATGGGCTGATTCTCAGTAACACATTCTTTAAAAACTGATTTTATAGTATCAAAATTTTTATAAATCTCTTTTTGCCCTATATTTCAGTGCTTGAAACATGCAAGAAGTTCCCTTTACCACATTATCATGTAGACATTGAATGATAATGTTTCCCTCGAATGACTAAACTCACTAACAAAAATCACTTCTTCCATACAACACATTTTATATGTTTTTATCAAAAACATTTAAGTGGTGTTGAAATTCACCTTCATTACCAAAATTCCTCTAATGACATGATCAATAGCCCCATAATCTAAATCGTCCTTTTGTTCAAAGTGAAAATATTCTTTCTCAGGAGAAACAGCTTTAATAATTTCAAGATGTTATTGGAATAAAGGCTACTGGCTTGAGTAGCCATTCTACTTGGCAAGTCCTTGTAACCAGTGTTCACCACACCCTGATGAGAAAGGAAAATAAATACTTGTCAAAGCTTTCATGTATTGGAAACTTTTCACATGTTCTCCACAGTTCTGATGCCTGTTTTATACATGCTAGCAAATCAAATTTGCATATTACTGCAGACATGAGTTACCAAAGCTTTCTTTTACAAGTTAAGGATTCTGTTTAAAACTAATAGCTTACTCTGATGCATGACCAAAGAAAGTCAGCAATTTTGTCAGGAAGCCAGAGACTAAATGAGCTGGGAGGCCAGTCAGGGAACTGGTTACAAAACCATATGGTGCTTATTTTTGAGAATAAGAAGTCAACTACTTCTTCAAATTCGAAAACACCTCATGATTGTCTGATAAGAATCACATTGCACAATGTGTTTCACAGATTAATTGCACTCCAGTCAATCCTAAGGAAGAAGATAGAGATACCTTCAAAACTTAAATTCTTTGCAAGTACATCTGGGTTAAGATCATGTTTCTTTAACATCCCTTCATGTTGTTATGAATGCAGAACATCAAAAAACACAAAAGAATTCTAATGCCATGCTCTGAAAACAACTTATATTGAATTCTGATCTTGAACACTGTACTCTAAATTATTGTTTCTTTCTTTCATTGCATCATTCCAGGATAGCCATCTGGACATTGCAGTTGCCAGTTCATCCCATATGCAGCCACACATGTTGGCTTCAGTACACAGCCTGGAATAAGTCATGACATGATAGTCAAGTATGGCAGCTACAGAGGTAGTCAATACAAGGTAAAAATTAAATACTTTTAGCTGGACTGTTCTTTTTACCTAGCTTTCCAGAACAGGCCAATTCATGTATCTACTACCTGGAGGACAGTGAAGGCTGCAAGTATTCTGCTATTGCTTTATAGCTCACTTCCCAAGTTGGTTACTGATGAGACACTTGTCCTCCTCAGGTAAATTCCCACACGCTAAAATGACACCATTTTTAATGGCTTCAAATAATGGGTCTTTACAAAGGAAGACAAATGACAGTACTAGAAAGAGGAGGAAAAATGCAGCATTATAGTTATCAGTGAAGAGAGTAAGGTAGAGAATAGCAGGTGCATAGAGGATTTTTCTCACCACAACAGTACTTGAAGTGTTTTCGCACTACAGGACTCTCACAATTTGGGTAAGTTTTTCACTGTGTAAGCTGAGTATTTAAATTAATACATTGAACAAACCTTTGAGCCTCACAACACATATGCAGGCCTTCTGTGTGCCTAAAGCCCACTGCTACACCAACACAAACATAGTGCAACATGGGACATTCAGTCTAGGTAGCACACATGGGGAGGAGAGGCAACCAATATCCACTGTTCATTATACATGACACTAGATCAGTTCAGGCACATACAACCTGACCCAGAACAAAATATTTGGAAATGGTTCAATAAGGGGAATATTAAAATTTGCAAGATCTACATAAAATCTAAGTATTTCAATTCCAGTTTTCAACAGAAAATCAATAAAAATATTTCTTCCCCCCAGTGAAAAAGGCATAACTGGACTTTTCCCATTAAGAGAAGGTGATGGAGCAGATTTCCTCTCAGCTCTGGTAAACATAGTGAAGTTTACATAATTCCTAACTCTGTCTTTAATCAGGCTCCAACATTACAAATTTAAAATAATTTGGACAACCAATTTAGCACATAACTGGAGATGCAAAAATCAAGAGACAGAGGTAGGCCCTCCTAGAAGAATATCAGTGTAGGCCAGCAAGTTTACAAACACTTGATATCATCAGTTTTACATCTTTCATTGAGATTTAACTGCCAGAACCAGATCATTACACAAAAATAGACTTCCATTCAAAAAGAATAATATCCTTGTAACTAAAGAAATAAGTTGGAAGTACGATCCCTGAAGAGATAAGGAAAGAAAAAGTTTAAGATTGATTACATCTTTACACATTTTGAAAATGGTCTCCCATCTTCTTAGGCATATCACCACTTAGAACTGCACTGTTCCAAAAAAACCAACCAACCAACCAAACAAACAAAAACCCCAAACCCAAAAAACGCCCCCAACCAAACCACCCAAACTCACAACAACAACAACAACAAAAAGCCTGGTAAAACTTGAACTGTTTAGACAATACTGTAACATATGCTCTGGTGGCAGACAAAAAAATTGCACCTTTATATGATCTTACCGTTACACAGTGCATGACTTTTCCAGCTCACACCTGAACTTAGTCTTCATCTAAAAATGGTAATCCTCTTAATGGTAATCTGTTAAAAAATCTACCATTCATATTGTAAAACAGTAACACAGAACACTTAATATTGAAATTAAACAAATCTCTAAATTTATTTTTCTCTTTTTCTATATTTGGAATTGCACACTCAATTCTTGTTAATTAAGCTCTAGGGATGAATTTAAGAGCATTTATAGATATCATTGTTTTAAAAATGATGTTACCATGCTTATAAAAGTCACAACACATAAAACATTCAAAGATGGAATGGTGTCTGGATAATATTCCAATTTGTGGTTTCATTACTTATGAAAGACTCTGCTTTATTACCCCATAACACATTGGTAAGAATTCCATGACAGACTTGCAGTGGCTTCAAGGAAAGACAGTCTTTATTACTATAACATCTATTACTTTTTCATTTGTTAGAGCAATACAGATTTGTATTTTTGTATTTTCTCTGCACATCAGTTATTTCTAAATGCTGCTGTATAATCTACACACCTTAAAAATGTAAGGTTCTGCAGGATGAGTCATTTCTACTTTACCTCCAGCCTCAGCTCCACAATCACTGATCATTCTTTCATTGAATCCATCATACTCTTAGTGATTAGAATTGGAGCTTTCTTCCCCAAATCCATGTTTAAGAAAGCAAACCAAACAAGTTTATTAATTCTTACTAGAAGTAAAGAGGGTGAATGGAGAAATATGTAATACACATAGGTGCTTTCAGAAGTAAGTATAAAATATTAATCGCATTGAGTCTGAATTGAAAATTACTGGGTAATCATTAGCAGAGAGAAGGAAATACTCTAAACCATTGAATAAAAATGAAATAAAACCTAATCCTGAAGCCTTTACTCATTAATAGTTTTTAGTACATATCTAGATACGTGCATATTTCACTAAGCATGTTATACTAATAGGGACATGTGTTTAGGCTCTCCAGTAGTTATAAGCAGTGTCTTACCTGGAATAAGAGCTGTACTAATATCAATATCACTTCTTTACACTGTTTGGCAAATACCACCAGGTTTGCTTCAATATATTCTTGGGACATTTCTTTTGCACAGCCACCAACACCCTTTCCTGTTTCAGCAGTTATCTCCTTCTAGAGGTTCTGTGCCAAGGAATTTAATCTCTTCCAGTGCTGGAGGCCAAAGCACAGATATGGAGACAACAGATACATGATTATATTTGTCCTGGCTTCAGCTGGGATAGAGTTAATTGTCTTCCTAGTAGCTGGTATAGTGCTATGTTTTTGAGCTAGGTATGAGAAGAATGTTGATAACACTGGTGTTTTCATTTGTTGCTAAGTAGTGTTTAGACCAAGTCAAGGATTTTTCAGTTTCTCATGCCCAGCCAGCAAGGAGACTGGAGGGGCACAAGAAGTTGGCACAGGACAGAGTCAGGGCAGCTGACCCAAAGTGGTATTCCATACCATGTGACATCACATCTGGTATAGAAACTGGGGGGAGTGGGGCTGGGGGGATCACCGCTCAGGGACTAACTGGGCATCGATCTGTGGGTGGTGAGCAATTGCACTGCGCATCATTTGTATATTCCAATCCTTTTATTATTACTGTTGTCACTTTATTAGCATTATCATTATTAGTTTCTTCTTTTGTGTTCTATTAAACCGTTCTTATCTCAACCCACGAGTTTTATTTCTTTTCCTGATTTTCTCCCCCATCCCACTGCGGGGGGGGAGGGGGGGGAAGTGAGTGAGTGGCTGCGTGGTGCTTAGTGATTGGCTGGGGTTAAACCACAACAGTATTTTTTCTGTTTTTATAAAACCAATCATTGCAATGTTAACAGAAGCAAGACAATAGTAGTTAACAGACTCTCCCATCATAACTAGATCTGTTAAAAAAAGGGACAAGAGTCAGAAGCACTAGGTAAATCAGGCTGTGCCAACTTATTCATCAGCTTTATCTCAGCAGCTTCTAAACTTTTTATTTCAAACAAAAATTTCAAAAATAAACTGATTACTAAAATTAGTTTCATACATGTGAAAATACTTACCTGGGTGGTTATTTTACTAAAGAAAAACTGAAGTTAGTTTGTCCAAACTAAAAAAAGGCTGCTTTTGCTAAGTTGTCACCGCTCAAAGATACTGTCCCTAACACATGTCTAAGCATACAATTTAATAACTTCATTGGAAAAACCTATCTGCTTTCTTAAGTAATGAGAGTTGCTGTTCCCTTGGATAAACCACTTACAATAAGTTCTGAAGCAATTAAATGGCATATTTTCTCTGTTGTGCATTAAAGTACATTATAATCTATATGGATTACTGAAGGATTTTTGTGGCACTTTCATTTTTTGCTGTAGGTACTGCAGTAGTTATTCCATAATTGTATTATATTCATTAACAAAGTATGTTTAGGATTGCAGTACTACTTGCTGCTACAACACCAAGGTTCCAACTCTGTCTTGTACATGCAGAGGAACAGCTGTTCTTGTGCAGATTCCCATTTTATTTTGATGGGCTCCAGGTGAACAGTCCCTAGACTTCGATATGGGAATTGGAGCCCAATCACATCTACATAACTGTCTGAATAAAAAGGAGAAAAAAAAAGGCATTTCCTGACTACAAGTAAAGAGATTCCCAAAGGATGTGAGAGGAACCAGAAAAGTTCAATTGCTTGGGACACAGACTTGATTAGTCAAATAAAAAGGGACTGTAGTTAATGGATTACATTGACAGAGAAATGGACTGAATCACATAACAGGGTTTTCTATCCAAAATTATTATGATTTGTTTACCAGTTTTTGAAAGTTTGAACATGAAGCAATTTGACTGACAGGAATACAAGATCTATAGCAGAATGCTAGGTAGAAATCTGCTTACCCGTATTTCCTTAGCTGCAGCTGGGGAACAGCAGGTACCAGTACAGGCTTAGGAGCAATAAGTGGAAAGCAGCTTTGTAGAAAAAGACCTGGCGTCTTTGTGCACACCACATTGACCATGAACCAGCAATGTGCCCTTGTGGCAAAGACCACCACCAACATCCTGGACAAATTGCAGTGTTAACACATGAACACACAATTAATTTACCCATGAACACCCAATTAGTACATGCATGAGTGCCTAATCAGTTCATGTGTGAGCACTGTAGTGGGCATAAATTGCAAGGTTAGGTGGCAGGGGCTGCAGAGACGACCTGAACAGAAGGCAGCCATGAGCCGCCCTGTGCCATCTGGTTGCATCTAGCTCTGAAACCCATGTAAACACCCTCTCACACACCAAAAGCTGCCAGAGCAGCACATAGCACCCCTGCTCACACTTGTGTGAGCACTAGCTACAAGGGTAAGAGATGTGAAGAGATACATAGAGAGACATGGAATGCAGAGGAGACAGGCACCTGGTGAGACATTCTTGGAAGCTGGCATTCCATACCAAAGGGAATGGCATATCTGAGGGACAGCAGCCCAGGGATGACCCACGCTGGGATAGGGGCAGCCATGAGGGGTGGATCAGAAACAGTTGCACACAACCCCACTCTTGAAGGAATTGGGATGGACTGAGTGTAACATGCAAGGAAAACAAGGAAAGCTGAGACTAGGAAGCAGGGAGAAAGATGATGTTTGGCTTAAGTTGGGCCTAGGAAGTAGGGAAAAAGCATATTTGAGTGGTTGGGGTTTTTTTAATTACGTTCTCTTTTTCTGAATACTTAAATCAATAATTTTAAGTTTGTGTTAATTAGCAATAAATTAGGTAAAAATTCTGCAAGTTGACTCTTTTTCCTGTGACACAGAAACATGGCAGATGTTTTTGAAGGACATCCTTTGGTGCAAAGCAGAGCAGAACTTTGACCAGAATATTTTATAAAGTGTTAAGCAGTGTTCTAGATTCTAAGCCATATTTTCTTACTCTTGCTGGTATCAAATCCCCTGACAGTAACTCCTATTGCTTTGGCAGCTCCTGCTGCAGCCAGCCCAGCAACGCCACCACCAATTATCAGCATCTAGGGAGATCAAACAGATAGTAAAGTGCATTCTATGTTCACTTATTCCATCACATGCTGTGTCTGCAATATGCCTTATCTTCAAAAGCACTTGAACTTTAAAGAGCGTCAAAGGCTAAAAACTGTAAGAACTTCACGGAAGCAAAAAAAAAAATATCTCAGCAATGCAACATAGTTAAACAGCTGGTTTGGGCTATAAGAGCAGGTGGTCGTCTGTACAAAAGGTGCCATATGTAGAAAATAACATAGAAATAAGTTTTAAAAAATTAAGTTAAACAAAACATGACTAGAACCATTTTTTTCAGTCCCACAGGACATAGACCTTAACTCAAACTTTGGTAACAAAGGATGCTAACCCTATTTGTCCAGCTATACAAATATTTTCCTTTACTATAGCTTTTCTCAGATATTAATTCTGACAGGTATGCTGATATGGGTATCAGAAGGCAGAGTTCAGTCTCAGAATGAAAAAATAGACTGTTTTAAGATCCTTAAAAAATAGTGAGTGTCCTTCTGAGGTATGATGTGATTTAGTGTCTTTTTTACACTTAAAATAATTGCAATCAATCAAGCATTTGCCAAAAATAAAATAAAAACCCAAGGCAGAACTAAAACATACATAATACATTCACCCACAAAGTTCAATTGCCCTTGGCTGCACTGCATTAAGGCAGGTGAGAAGACAGGAGTCCTTGATGCTGGTGTCCTGCCAAGCAGAAGCAGATCTAATACAACATCCTTTGGGGGACCATCCTGTGAACAATCCAATCCTGACCCCTTGGGGAAGTCTTAAAAGGTTCTGATGAAGAAAATTCTGCATTCAGAAGTTCTCAAATACAGCCAAATCAACTTTTACAGGATGGCTCAAATGTCTAAAGCCAGTACAGTCCAGCAAACCCAAATAAAATCACAAGGAATCAAACACTATTAGTTATCTCTTAGAAAGGTATGCGAGAGAGCTGAACTGCCCTGTTACACTAGTAGTCCAGCTTTCCAGTACAAAATTTTACTCTCTAAATATCAGTTGTAGCAACTGTACCTTCACAGGAGAAACTTGTCCTGCTGCCATTATCTGACCAGTAAAATCCCTGCCAATATTATTAGATACCAGCACTTATGATACGTACCTATACCATGTAAACAGGTAACATTGTAGATAGGTAGTGACACCCTCAGATGAGAAAACATTCAAGTATCCATGCCAAAAATACGCTGTGACATATCACACTCCCTAGAATTCATATGTCAGTACACAAATTACAGAAGCAGAGCCAAAACCTCTTGAGACAAATACATAAACCAAATCAATTAGATAATTAATAGAAGCCTCATAAAAACAATAGCATAATGGACATCTTAAAGCAATAAATTTTGAAACAATACATTCAAATGTCATTCCAATTTATACCAGTGGCTTGAAAATTAAAAGTTTGTTGGAAAACAAATGCTGGGAAAAGAATGCATACCAAAGGTGGTGACTCATAGCATAAAGTGCTTCTTGCAACTACAATGCTTGAATTATTTATTTTTAATTCTGTGGATCAGCTGACATGCCTATATTTGACTGTCATCCCACTTGCACAGAATGTGGACAGTGCACAAGGCTGCTCATAGCTATTCCAGGAATTTACAGCACAGATTCCCTTGCTAAAGTAACGAGTTGATGATTATATAAACTTTACGTGAACTGGAAAATAGGGCAAGCCTTTCAGTTACCTTCAAAAGGAAGTATGTTTGAAACATCAGCTGCATTCATAGTTACATGCTGCTTAAGCATTCCTGTACAACTTATCCCTCCCAATAAGCTATTGCTCAAAAGTCTTTTGAATTTATTATTCTTTGTTCAGAGAACAGGAGGTGGCCCAAAAATTATTCACTAAAATGCTGTCTTGTGTCAACAATTTGCAGCTATATGGACCACACCAGAATATAACTTTGTTACAGCAGGCTTTTTTGTTAGCAACATCTAAAACTTGTGGGGGTTTTGGTGGGTGGTTTGTTTTTCTTTTTTACTTATTGAGGAATTAAGGAAAGAATTACTGATTTCTTCAAAAGTACTGCAGGTATGCAGTAATTTGAAGGGGGGTTGCTGTTGTTTTGTGCTTGTTTTGTTAAAGAAAGATTTTCAGGCCAGTTAACTATGGGTTTCTCAGTGCTTTATAGTATTTGGTCAAAAGGCCAAGCAACTTCAAGATTTTGCTTAGCAAAATTGGACAATTGGAAAACTCTTTTTTCATCTTTATAGTTTTCTTAAAATCTTTTTCTCCTTTCAAAGCTTAAAATAAAACTAACCTGGACATGGGAGTAAAATTCTCTTTATCCTAAAAGGGTAACAGATATAAAACCTATCTAACATCACTGCTCTAAATGCTGAAGCAGGGTACATCCAGTGCAACTCTTCCAATTCCTTGGATACAGATGGCAGAGAAGTTGGTCCATTGTCAGTACTGCAGGGTAAGATAGGCAGCCATTCTGGGAATTCCTATACAACTCTCCAAAGTTAGTATTTTGTAGCTAATCGTGAGTGAGAATTTTTCCCTCCTGAACAGACAAATTTCTACTGGCTTCACTGATGTGAAATTTCACACAGTGGAAGGAAATTAAAGACTAGCAAAAATGAGAATTGCTAATATCCAAGTTGAGCCAAGGCAAGACAGTCATTGTATACACATGCTTTCTGTATTAGTTGAAAAACTGTTTTTCTTCTGTGGGTACCATCTGCTTCAGTGTCATAGCCATACAATCCTGAGGTAATGATCTATTTTGCTATACAGGCAAATAAAAGGATAAGTGTTAAAAACAAATACTTTAAGAGAAGTTGGTATAAAAAACCAACATTGTTTAGGGCCGTGTGTTAGAACATTGAAGGGAAATCAGAGAGTCTGACACTAGGTTAATTAGATTTAAATAGCTTGAGAGAGAGAGAATGTGCAACAGGAAAATACCATTCATCTTTGTAGCCAGATTGCTTAAATTTACCAGAGCTGTCATCAAGACCTTTTAGAGACTAGTTTCATGATTTTGTTTATGGTTCTGTAAAGAGAAACAATATTGACTGCTGACATTATCATGGCTTGTAATTTTTTCCTCCCTTTAACTTCACTGTGGCTGACTACCTGAAAAGTCATTTGTTTAGCTTCATCTCCTTCTGCAACAAAAGAGGAGGATACCAGGAATAAGATAAGAAGAAGCAACTGAAGGGCCCAATCTAGGTCATGAGGTCCAGTCTCCTTCAGCTGCAAACACCACACAATCCCCATCATAAACATAATTTGGCTTTGGAAAAGTAGGAAATGTTTCCTATTAAAGGCAATTTGAAATGTGAGGTCATAGTCATAATTTCCTTAGAGATACAAACGAAAGAGCAAATCTACTGAACTAAACTGTTACACTGTGGATGAAGGTCTTTCTTCATATCTGATTCCATTCAAACCTTACTGAAGTCAGATGAAAAACAGCACCAAATTGGAAAGAAAAGCAGACCTCCCCCCCCCCACCCCGCCCCGGTACAAGACAAGGTCTTGTTCTGTGACCTTAGAGATGTGGGAAGGTTATATATATTCATCACAAGAAAGCTTGTCATTTAGGTTATTGGTTGCATAGAGAAGAATCAGACATCTATTAGTTCTCTAGAAGTTTTACTTTGTTCTTCAGCCCAGATATGATACAGTTAAAGGAGCTTTCTAGCTCTCCAATACTGTTACTCCTGATGGCACTGAACTAACATCGCTTTTCTCTGTAGGAAAAAAAAATTGATGATCCCCACTTGCTGTCAGCTAACTCCCAGCTTGTTTTCATCAATACACCTTACTGCTCACCAACTTACCTCATCTCACTTTTTTCATTCTCAAATATGGACAGAAAGTGAAACGACAATTTCTGGCTTGTATAATATGCTTCAGTTTAGTCTGACTACAACAGTCTGGTCTGAAAACACCAGGGAGTGTCAACACCACATCAAAGCTCTCCAAATACCAGCATATATGAGTTTTTAGTTCTCTTCCTTCTTTAGTAACCATTACTGAATCTTATTCTGTGGATTGGACATCACTCAGAAATTAAACCTAGCTGCCCCCAGCCCCTCTAACATCTGAGGATAAGCTGGAATGCAAGGGGGGGTATTTTCTGCCAAACTTCTTCACCCTTTAACGCAACAACATGGCACAGAGCAAAATCATGCACATGATGACACAGAGTTAGAATGGAATTGAGGCAAGGTTTGTGTGAAAGCTGACATGACCACAAGCACTTACAGGGCACTCCAAGGAGTGACAGCATGAGAATGCGGGTATCGGAGTGAACCATTACTCTCCCTTCAAGAAGCTTAGTGTTCATTCTAGTCGGGAGAAGGGAGGACAAATTGTTGCTCTGCAGACTGCAGTAAGTGCCAAGTTTTTTTGCTAAATGGGTCTCCTATAAAGCAACATGAGATCTTGGTTTGAATTGTTGTTCTGATTCAAAGAAAGAAAATTAATGGTTTGATTCAGCCTAACCCCCTACATGTCCCATTCCGGTTTTGTTAGACATACTATGATAAAGGCATTAGCCTCTGAGTATGTCAGGCTAGCTGTACCTTATTCTTAAAATTAGTCAAGATTTGAAGAAAATCTTGCATAAAAATACAGATTTTGTACAATTTACTACTAAAATTTAAGCTTATTTTTACTGATTCTCAAGACACTTAGATATCTGACTCCTGGACAAGTTTTGCGGAAATAAAAATCCCAGGAAAGAGTTGATTCTCTTTTGCATATAGGATATTAACAGCTAAGCAGGAGTGGCCCAGGGATGGGTCCAAACCACCTTTTTGCTATAAAAGAGCACTTTACTTTTTTGGATATACACAGAGCAGAAAAGAAATGCATAAAATTACTTTGCTATAGCACGGTATGCATGATGTGAAAAACAGAGGACTACATTCACTCTGCACCTCCACAATGGAATGCCATGATATCATACGCAGTGGTATGAAAAACTGATTTCTGAATAAAACATCAGTGGCAAGGCAGCAAGTGGCAGGGAAAATGCCTTGTTCAATGAAGCACTTACATGTTTGATATCTTTACCAAATTGATTCTGTTTGAGATGAACTGGTTCAAATTTTAAACCATTTCAATATGTAGCCTATGTACATAAAAAATTGGTTCAGTATTTAAACTAGTTGTTTGTGGTTAGTTTTGGGGGTTTTTTTTAATGAACTCCTTCTAGAAATCTAAATGGCTTTGAAATCAGTTCCAAATCAGAATTGTTTCAAAATGTGTCTTATACTGAATGACGGCTGGTCTTGACTCTTTGGCCACTAATGCAATGTGATACTACATGAGGAGCCAGAGTTCAAAACTAGCAGGGAGAATGTTGCACTTTTAGTTGTCAGAGGCTGCAGGTTTAGGAAGGGCAACAGATTCTTTTACCCAGTTCATACTGTCCCCCAGGGCCAGGCCTCAAAATAAACACAGCAACTTCAAAGACAGTATTACAGGTTCTACTCCAAGCTGAAGACAATACTGTTTGCATGTTGTGATCAGTTCACACTTTCCTTTGCAAACAATCTTATATTACACTCTTACTCACATGAGATTATCATGGAAAAATAATAAGAAGTGGTATGTTAAAGCTATGCCAAATACAAGACACATTTATCATGCTGTCAATGGAATTTCTTACCATATGCCTCAATGGATTTACTAAAATCAGTTTTGTTTTATACCTTTAATAGCTATCATTCTTAGAAAGAGCCTGTATAGTGTAATTTACAAAAAGAAAGAGTGACGCTTAAGCAGCAAACACACACCCCCCCTCCATAATACTGAGCCCTAAGAAAAAATTCAACCTTTTGGTAAAGCAGTCAAAAGCATTTCGTTAGGACTGCTTGTGTAAAGCAGAAGCCAGAACACAGGGGGAGTATTCCTAAAGCTCAAATTGCTCTAGTTTCTAAACTGACAATCACATTTAGCTGACACAGACTAAGTTAATTCAGTTCTTTTTTCATTCCTTCCTTTGGGTTGCACTGGGTGCCCTGAATGGTGAGGAAAACCATCCTTTGCTAGCTCTGTTTTTGCCTCATGTAGACAATATTTCGGCTGGCTCCTCCTCTCCCAGTGTCCATCTGGAAAGCAGGTTCTAGAAACTGCCAGCATTGCTCTAGTCGTCCTTCTAAGATAATTCTACCTGTGTGGTAAAGCCTGCAGCAGGTCAAACAATAATCCAGTATGATCTGGCACTAGTGTTATTGTCTGGTAGTACTCTGCAGATGCTGGCCATCATGCCAAGGGCATCAGATCCTTGAGCAACTTAGTCCACTGCTAGAACTGTAGCTTTGCATTCAGTAAGTTTGTCAGGAAGACTGGGTTCTGAGCTGGATAGATAAGGCTGGCAAGTGTTGCATTTTTCTTGAGCAAAATTGCTTCATGCACTCCTAGATCCTCATTTAAGCATGGACAAAAAAACCATATCATGCTTGTTTAATTAAACATCCTAATAATTTAAGCCGGTATTAAGTCTAATTTAAGATTCTGCTTTAAATCATATGGATTCTTTTCCCTTGTGCTACCCTCTACTATGCTCTCAGTATGTCCCTATACTAAGTACAGATGTAACAGCTCCTGGCACAGGATTGAGGCTCTAGGACCAGCAATAGCAAACAGAAGTAGACTAAAGTAATTTGCATTAAGTGACCAGAATTCCACCAGTCAGGCAGGTGACTTATCTGGCTAAAGGTTATACAAGCTAGGAGATCACTAATAAAATTGTCTGGGACATAAAACAAGATCTCTAATGCAAAAGAAATTTAATACAAGTCTAAAGCACTGGCATACAAAATATCCATTTCTTCACTGCAAATATATGAAGCTACATCTACTTGCTGAATGATTTCACACTACAGGTAATTCAACTAATTTGGTGGTACAAATACGAAAAGAAACTTTGGGTCTTCAGAATAAATATGGTTACATTATACACATCAAATTACAAACTTACCTTTGAAACAATATATGAACAATATATAGTTTTTGCAACATTAATTACTGCTCCAGCTTGTCTGGATTGCTCAGCAAAGAACTTTGCTTCTTTGTCAGCTTTATGTTCCACTTGCACTTTTAATCCTTGTTTTACCAAGGACTAGATGCCGGTAGGAGAGTCTGCAACCCACTTCTCAGCTTTACATTTCTTTGGTAACTCCCCCAAACAGGTCCTTATCATGAACACCTATAAAATAAGAGATACAACTAAATACAAAGACTTTTCCCCACCTAGTTCATTGCATCTTAGTTTTTCTTTAATTCCAAAGGCATAGATTGCATTTCAACATCCAATGGATGTCAGCAGACACTGTTTATCTAATTCCCTTACGAAGTCTGAAAATTCCATCCATATATTAAATCCAGTAAAGTTTTATGCACGTAAGTCATCCTTAAAGAACTATAATCACTGGCTGACCTTAGCGGGATAGTTAGCGTGAGAGAAGGTGGCAGGATTGGGCCCCAAGTTTTCATAACTAACACAGAACATCTCCAGATGAACATTCCACTGTTAGTTTTTATAGTGCGTCTTCCACAGCCAGCCCACATGGTCTCACACACATTCATAGATGCCAAAACAATAACAAATTAAAGTTCGGTTTATAAAAGGGCCTTGGCTCAGATGCTGCTTATACAAGTTTGCATGCTGTTTACCCTGAAAAAGGTGTGGAACTGACCACAATGAGGTGACAACCTCAATTCCACTCACACATGAGGTGGGAAAACCAATAACAAAACTGCAGGATTAGGAAAGGACACTTTTTTTTTCCTGGCTTGTGTTTGGATAAACCATGTTTTGTTAATAAGAAATGAAGTCATTTTGTGAAGCAGACTAAGGAGCATCTCTCTTCCCCCCTAGCACATCCATGCATGTAAACATTTTCTTTTATATATATAAAAGAAATATATAAATATATATATGCCTGACTGTATACACATATCCGTACTAAATATGATGATCCACAGAAGGATGAAGTCCTAGATTATTGTTCTCCTAGCTCACTATCCCTTGCAGGCAGTGGAATATTTTCATTGACTCAGGGAAACTGGATTTCTAAGCATTACACTCCCCCTGTGCTGAGCACTGGTTCAAGAACTACATTATCACCCAAATCCTGCCTGTGCTTTCAAAACAGAGTTTAAGTGATAGAAGGGTTACATACTGCTTCCCTGAACTATTTAGATTTACCTTTATGGCTTGATCCTCCAGAATACTGTCAAAACCCAATGCTGTCTGTTAAAGTAGTATGCATAGAGAACCATGGAGACGCCTTGAAAGATGAATCAGTTTCATCCAAGTACTGTTCTGTCAAATTCAACAGGAATATTCTCACAAACATCAGGTAGACCTGATATTTAGCCCCAAAATAGACCAATTAAAAAAGAGAATAAAATATTTTACCATACCCACATCATTTCATAAAAGTTTTTCTGCAAATTACATTTTTCTTAAATATTACACACAATCAAATACCTGATTGCATACATCTCATTAAAACATGGTTGTCCCTGTAGTTAACTAGGGATACCCCAAGCTATACATTAATTACTAGCAGAAATGCAAAAGCTAAAGCATGCTTGCTGAAACATACACTCAGTTCAATGCCAGAAAACATTCTACAAGAGATTATACAGACCAAGCAGATACATGTGGCGGGGACATTTCTATTAGAAACACTCTAAACAAAGCCATTTAGCACAGAGCACATTTTGCTTAAGATATACACATGGCATTAGAGCAAAGCTGGGAACAACTATAAGAACTTTAATTGACACAAAGGAAATAACTGCCAGTATTTATAATTCTACAAAGAAAAGCGTCATAACGAGTTCACTGGAAAAATCTCAGTTCCATCCTGCACATGTGTGCATGATATTTTCAGGCCAATAAGCTAAAAGAAAATACTTTTTTTATTAAAAAGGGAAACATTTATATGTAAAGTGCTACAGAAAATAGAAGCTTTTTGTTACAATCCTGGGAAGATACACAACCAACTCTGTTAAAGAAAGAAAATATGCTTCAGATACACTCCTCAAATTAACAGCTCTTCCCTGTCCTTTGGGAGGCAGACAGCAATTCATCACTATCAGCAATTACTATACACAATGCGCTTGC
Organism: Haliaeetus leucocephalus; assembly: GCF_000737465.1. Lineage (NCBI taxonomy): Eukaryota > Metazoa > Chordata > Aves > Accipitriformes > Accipitridae > Haliaeetus > Haliaeetus leucocephalus. Next base: position 12,320,080 of record NW_010972775.1, read on the forward strand.
ATATCAGGTGCTTGGTTAATGAGTAGCAGGTAAAGCAAAATGTCCCTCTAATCCCTGCCCATTTACTCTAGGAAGGAAGGAAATAAGCACAGAATACCTCTGATGCAAGATCCAAGTAATCCAAAGGAAAAGGAAAAATGGGTTCTGGAAATGCTTAACCTATATCCTGTTCTACCCCATATGGCTAGTGGAATTATACAAATGTAAGAAACAAAAGATTTAACCCACAGTAATTTTTGTATCCTAGATTATTCTAAGGTCAAACCAAAAAAAACCTGCTTTTTTTTTTTTTTTTATCCTTAAGAACACTGTAATACTTTGCAAACTGGTTGCACAATATAGGAAGAATTGGTTTTCAGCACTAGCCTTCAAGCTGTAGTCAATTCTATAAGTCATCTATATCAACTTCCATTCTTTGATGTTATGACAGCACTACAGACCGGCATCTGGTCTTCAAGATTTAGATTCAAATTTATATTGGAAATGGTATTTTCATTTATATATCAAATTTGAAAAGGCTGAATCCTCAAATCACCGCTTCAGTGTCATGCAAGCAACTATGACTATTACCTTAAAGTGAAATATTATTCTAAAAGTTTGTGCAGTATAGACCACATTGATAAAAAGCATTCTAAAGCTGCTATTTCTGTTAACACATTTCTTCCCATAGCCACTTATGGGGGAAAGTCATCTTTTTATTATCTCTATAAATGCAATAGCAGTAAAAGTTCTGGCAGCCCTCGAGGCAACAGGATCTAAATCTCCATAAGATTTTTCTGAAAATTGGCAGTCTATCTTGAGGGCAAGCCTGTGAAGCAGATAAGTTCAGACTCATACTCCCCCCCTCTGGTAAACTGGTCATTGAAACACCTGTATTCTCAGTCTAAACTTTTATACATTTCAAAGCTCACTACTGTAACTGTTCCCCAAATGGGAAAAAAAAAATTAAAAAAAATTCTTCAGCACCATGAAGCAACAACAAAAAACCAAACAACATAGTTCTAATCTTAAAGACAGGTTGTAATCAAGCTAGAATGGGATCTGAAGCCAAGGGTTATTCCTTTCTCTTACACACCTCTTCTTTTTGTTTGCCAAGTTGGTGATTGATTTCAAATTTGTGCTAATGAAACACAGCACTGTCATAAATCTGGAGCTGCATGAGCAACCATGAATAATGTCTTCACTTACAAACCATACCTATTTCAGGCCTGACCCTCTGAGCACATTTTACCAAATGGTCCAAGGTACATTGTGTACAATACAATAGACTACAGACAGTAAATCAGTGAATGAGATTATAGAAAAATAACACACTTGAATTTAGAATGCTTGCCTAAGATAATTAACATTAGCATAAGGTAAATTTAAGTCCTCCATTTGTACAGCAGAAAGAATAATTACAGGAAACTTTACTACTTGCATTTGAAGAATTCAGATAATTTCCTTTATTTTATGGTTTTAACTAGAATGCATATGAAGTAGGTTAATTAACTACATTTTTTTAGGTGCCATGAGCAAAACCACAGAAATATTTCTGAATTTCATGCTCCTGGCACCTTCTAGTAATGTAAATAGTTTTGAATAATCATGCATCATGGCCTAAAGCAAATTCACAACCTCATTAAGACTATGAGCCAGTGTACACGAACAAGATTAGTTACAGTCATGCTCCTTTCTGCAGGTCAGTAAATTCATTAGTTACCTATCTTTGCTGTACACACAAGTGTTACGTCCTTCCACTAGGAAAGACAGATAATTTTAAGTTACTGAAAATCATTTGTACAATTTCTTTGTTTTAAAACCTTCTTTAGCTGTCTCTTATATGTAGTAGACCTCCCATACAATTCAACACACTGTTGAAGTTGAACATTTGTTTTTAGTAGATTTTGCTTTCTACGTTTACATTCATTCTCCTAGTAATAACATCACTAGTTTTATTATTTCATTCCACACAGTTTGTAGATCATGCATTCATTCTAATAATTTGTAGTTCTTCCTTTCAGACATAATTCATCTGTCAGACACTTAAAGGTTTAAAATCCCTTTGCAAAAAGCATTTGGTGCATCCAAGTCAAACCTCCTCCAGAAAATTAAAATTTTCCACAGCTCTTCTCAGTCTGGATATAGTTGGCAGCAACCTAAACCACATCCTTATGTCTTCTTATATTCTAAAGGAACTCCAACAGCTTAGTTTAGGACAAAAAAAACTTGTATAATATACACATGCCCCACTCCAGGCCCAAGCTCATTGGGTAAAGCAATATTTTTTGCAATATATGTTAAGAGCTATTAAAAAATAGCAGCTCGTCAGGGTTAGCCACTTACTGTGTTATTTGTCCATAGCTGTTCACAGAATATACTAACAGTTTTCCAGGAATTCAGGAAAAGATAGCCCTTCATGGAGAAGTTCATAGTCAAAACCCAAGAAAGTCAACTAAAGATTTGTGAAAGAAAAAAAAAAGAGGCATTTTTAAAGTATATTTTCATTCTAGCTAAACAGTGACATCTGATAATTTATTGGGGGTTTGCCATTGCTTTCAGGGGAAGGAAAATATATTTGAGGTATATATAGTGAGGCACAGAACATTTATAACTCATTTACCACAGGTAGAGTATCAAGCAAGAGAAAGCACCATCTTTTCAACCATGACTTAATCTGTGAAGTCTATTCTAAACATAGAAGCATTAATAGTATGAAATGCTTTTCGCACTCTGCTTTAGAGAAGGATTAGCATATCTCTTGCTGTTGGGTTTTTTTCATTTGGTTTGCGGGGGTTGTCATTATTTGTATAGTGAGATTTAAAGGCCTCATTTAGGAACAGAAATTAATGTGACATGATGAAAAATGTTTAGAAATCTAATTTCAACTACTCACACAATTAGCTTTAAAGTGGCTAGCAAGATCAGCTAGTAGTGTGTATCTGTGGCAGTGAGCCTTATTGCAGACATATTGTTTGTATATTTACTCTACCTTTCAAAAGTCTACCACTGATTACAGTAAAAAAATGTTGCTGTTACACTGTTTGCAGTACATTTGCTAGGTTAATCTAGTTTAATTATGTCTACAGCAGACTGAATAAAAAAGTTGCACACACACACTCATGCACACAAAAGCACACACCCTTAATACCAGAATTTTGTAAAGGTCTAGCTCGTTTTATTTTAAGAACAGGAACTGCACTTGAGCAATATTCCTCGCATGATCAGTTACACTTTTGCCTTCAAAGCTTCCTGCCGTAGGAAATATTTTCGTTTTTACATTTCATTTAATTTTTTAACGTTCTCTAGGCATTTTGAATGAAATATACTGTTCAAATACTCCTTTATGGCAACATGAGTTCCATATTCTATTGACTTCTCTTCATGTTTTCTCAACTTTTTCATTGAAATGTTAAAAGAATGTCCCTAAGGAAGCAATTGCATATTAATTAGTGTTTGGTTTATTCTTACAAGAACAGTAATTTAGATTATTTTATTATGTTCCAGGCAATGATTGCCTAACCAGATAATGTAAGCAAAGTAAAGTAAACTGGAAACAGAGTTTAATTACAAAAAATCATTGCTTGGAACTTTGTAGCAATGCATTTGTAGTTGAGAAATACCCAATAACTCAGTTTACAGTGCAGGGAAGATTATTGCAATATCACAGTGATAACCAAATAATGCAGGCAAAAAGCTTTAGCCAAGGAGTAAATAACGCATTTGAAGAAAGGATGTAAAAAGGTAGTGTAATATCACTGTAGGGGACTCCTAGTCTTGGTCTTATTATGCACAAGATTGTGTCCCAGGTATAACTATTACAATGGCCAAATGGCTGTTTTAACTTACACCAGATGCTTTATTCCTCAGGAAGTAGCGTGACATTTGAGAAACAGACGTACCTGCTCTTATCCTCTCCTTAGTGGCATTGCAGCAATTAAATGGTGTCAGAATCATTATTTCAGCCCAACATACCTCAAGATGATCTTCTGGAACCACATACACAGGTCTTAAAGGCAGCCTGCATCACTATTAGTATACAAAGTAGGCTCTAGTCACATTAGAATTCAGACCCCTGTGCTCAGAATTAGATACAGATAAATCAGTCTCAGACCACTGGGAAAAAAACCACAGCCCAGTAGCTCTAATTTGTTCAGCATCACATGAAGTAAATCCTTGCTATCTCAGGTATTTTGGGGGGAGAGATTGTGGGGGTTTTGTTTACTTAAAAAATTTCAAGAAGAGTACATCTATTAGCATTCCTATTTATAGATACTGAAAGACTCCACATGAAACCAAAAGGAAGGCAAGAAGATGGGACTGATGAAGACAGGCTGAGAGGGATATCCTCTAAAATTTTTGTTCTATATACAACTGCATGAATGACCATGCATCTCAGTTCACTGAATTGACAGTTTGATTACATGAACAAGTCTATCAGACCTGATGAGATGCATCCCAGGGTTCTGAGGGAATTGACTGATGCAGTTGCCAAGCCATTCTCCATCGTATTTGAAAAGTCATGGCAGTCAGGCAAAGTCCCCAGTGACTGGAAAAATAGGAATATCACACCCATTTTTCAAGAGGATAATAAGGAGGACCCTGGGAACTACCAATCAGTCAGCCTCACCTCAGTGCCCAGTAAGGTCATGGAACAGATCCTCCTGGAAGTTATGTCAAAGCATATGGAACACAGGGAGGTGATTAGAGATAGCCAACATGGCTTCACCAAGGGCAATTCAAGCCTGACTAATCTAGTGGCCTTCTACAATGTAGTGACTGTGTCAGTGGACAAGGGAAGAGCAACTGATGTCATCTACCTGGACTTCTTTGATAATCCTCCACAACATTCTTGCCTGTAAGTTGGAGATATGGACTTGATGGATGGACTGTTAGATAAGGAGTTGGTTCAATGGCCACATCCAGAGAGTTGCATGCAACATGTCAATGTCCAAATGGAAACCAGTAATGAATGGTGTCCCTCAAGGGTCCATACTGGGACCAATACTATTTAATATCTTCATCAATCACAGACAATGGGATTGAGTGCACCCTCAGCACTTTTGCACGACACCAAGTGGAATGGTCGATACGCTTGAGAGAAGGGATGCCATCCAGAGGGACCTTGACAGGCTTGAAGAGAGGGCCTATGTGAACTTCACGAAGTTCAACAAGGCCAAGCACAAGGTCCTGCACCAGTTGGTGCAAACCCCAATACCAATACATGCTAGAAGATTAATTGATTGAGAGCACCCCTGTGAAAAAGGACTTGGGGATACTGGTGGATGAAAAATTGGATATGAGCTGGCAATGTGTGCTTGCAGCCTGGAAAGCGAATTGTATCCTGGGCTGCATAAAAAGAAGTGTGGCCAGCAGGTCAAGGGAGGTAATTCTACCCCCTCTACTCTGCTCTTGTGAGACCCCACTTGTAGTACTGTATCCAGCTCTGGGGTTCCCAGCACAGCACAGACATGGACCTGTTAAAGCAGGTCCAGAGGAGGGCCACAGAAATGATCAGGGCTTGAACACGTCTCCTGTGAAGGCAGAGAGTTAGGGTTTAGCCTGGAAAAGAGAAGGCTCTGGGAAGACCTTTCAATAGTTAAAGGGGCTTCTCAGAAGCCTATGTCTATGGAGACAGACTTTTTACTAGGGCCTGTAGTGACAGGACAAGGGGCAACAGTTCTGAACTGAAAGGGGGTAGATTTAGATTGGATATAAGGAAGAAATTTTTTACAATGAGGGTGGTGAGTCTCTGGAACAGGTTGCCCAGAGAAGCTGTGGATGCCACATCACTGGAGTGTTCAAGGCCAGGCTGGATGGGGCTTTGAGTAACCTGGTCTAGTGGAAGGTGTCCCTGCCTATGGCAGGGGGTTGGACTAGATGATCTTTAAAGATTCCTTCCAATCCAAGTCATTCTATGATTCATTAGCCAAGAAAAAAAAGAGCCTCTGTAGATCAGCAGTGTTCCTCAAAGCATACATATATACTCATGTTTATCAGGGAGACTCATGACACCATCTTGTCCTCATTAGGAGTTGAAATACAATAAGCATCCCATCCAACTGGGCTTTACGTAAACAAGTTCTTACAAATGCTTACAGAATAGCACACTTAACATACTCATCTTATGTTTGTCACAAAACACCAACTCCACTGTGACACCAAGTTCCTACAGCTCTGCCTGCTGTCTGCATTTCCATGGAGCTTTAGCAGAATTTATTTACTCTGCAATTTCCTCTTTCTGTTCCTTCAGGTAGTTTCCTTCACCACCACCAGTATATTAACTGATAGTGGAAAAAACTGAGCACAAATTTCCTATACACTTATTAATTTTTCCTTTGATGTCAGTTTTGTAATTTATTTCATGTGTTCCATTGCACACCATGCCATCTGAATGAGCTTCAGGGCTGACAACCTACAGCAATTGTAAGAGTGGCCTCTGTCAGAAATACAGCTAATTGTTTTCTTTTCCTTTGGATTGAGCTCTCTAATACTAAAAGCCTTTAACTCATTCTCTGAATGCACAGTCCTATTTTATTTTTAAATAAGCTTACATAACCTTTTTTTTTCTGAAAACTGATCATATGTTATCAGCCAAGTTCTCTCCTAAATGGTCTAGTGAAACAAACAGCAGCTTTCATCTAAATCCTACCCACATTTTCCTTCTGAAGAGATGCACAAATAGCCTGAGTTCTTTCAGCACACTTGTGAATTTGCTTTGTATCACAGCCAAACGCTACCACATCTTTTCTATAGGTAGCATCCTTAAAGAGCAAAGGCCTTTACAGGATGCTTAGAAAACTTGTAAGACTGATTTCTTCCTTCAGTGTAAAGCATTCAGATTTTAGGCAACAGATAAGACAACCTAGGCAAACAAACTTCAGACGGTATCATGAACTACTTACCCCAAGGCTTGGTTCAGTCCTCATGTTGGAAGAGTTATTTTTACACTATTAGTTAAGTTACATGAATGTTATAGACAAAGTTAAGCAAAGAAAGTGAACTTTTCTGCATTGCTGATACTATTTTCTTTCTAACATTGGTGCTATCCTTGCCCTTTCACACACACACTCTGAGTGTCCTATTGCTGAGTAGTAGTGTCCTGTCAGATCGTCTTACCATCATGTTACTACTACTGCCGTGGGTTCTTGGGCCTGTTTGTAAGTCTGCTCATTAGTAAGGAGGCAAATTTTCTCCCCATTTTATTAATATTAAATAATTTACATTAAAGACTGAAAAGAATTACCTTTTCGTAGTGTACAAGTTTCTCATTTTCTAGGTGCCCAGCCTGACGCACTTATGAGTGGGTTTCATTTTAACTAATTCTAGACATCTAACTTTTAGATGCATAGCCTGAACTAGTTCAATTACTTCCTTCAGAGTCAGAAAGAAAGAAAGATTTTCACAAGTTGGTTCAGCTGCCTTCTCAGAATTTTTTTAGGAAGAGATTGATCGTCTGGAGCGACACAGTGAGGATAAATGTCTGCAAAAAGGGGAACTGCACACTGAACAATAACAGGAGAAAAAAACCTCAGTATTCTATGAGCATTGTTCATTTGAAAGAACAAGTAATATGCAAATACAAGACTTACAATACAAGACTTACAATACAAATGTCCAGACATTAAAGATGTCATATCATACCTTTTTTAAATGTTAACATGGCATCACTAATACACCCTCACTTCCTAAAAAAAAAATAATAAAAATCTATGAGCACATCAACAGTATTGTAAAAAGAATTTCTTTAGAGAACAGTATCTCTTCATAAGGACTACCAAAACCACATGAATAGAATGATTCCAAGGGGAAATTCTTAAGCATTTGTCTTTACAAAACACTACTCAGCCAGTTAAAAATGAAATCTACTGAAATCAATCTGCTTCACAGCAAAAAATGGAACTCTTGACCTATGAAGTAAAAGACAGAATTGTGTTTTGGGTTTTGATTTTTTTAAACTAATTATTACATTGGGTAAGACTTGTTCTCAGACTTTCCCAAGACAAATGAATAATACCTTATTACAACATCACCACATCCTGTATGTTATTGTAAAATCTAACTTCTGAGTTGTCATTGATGTATTTCATGAAAATTAACTGTAGAAAGTTAATTTTTTTGTTTATTCCACAAATAATTTAGCCATTCAAAATATTCTAAGTATACAGATTCCATATACAAATCAAGTATACAGATTTCATAGTAAATGGTAACGTTAGTGTCACCTTTCCTGTTGGTAATGGAATGAAACAGCTATGCTAAAACCAAAAACATTAACTTGCTTTCTTATCCATTACAAATTCAATGGAGAATTTTAATATAAATCAAAATGACAAAATAATGCATGGGGTTAATTACCTTCCAACACGTTATTTGATCTAGTGTGCAAATGACACAGATTACATAATTATATTTAAAGTATTTTACCCTGATTTATAAACAGTTTTTGGCTAAAGGTGTTATCTTGACACCCAGAAGCAGCTTGAGATATAGCAAGATTACAGGATTATGAATGATAACACATCAAGAAGCTCTACTTCCTCTTCATATTTCTGTAAGTAACATCATTTTTTCCTTATTCTCAATTTGTACTACTTCCATCTTTTGATGTAAATATTTTACTTTCTGCAAGTAGTGAACGACATGACAGTTCATCTTTATTTCATTTTAGCAGGCACCCCAGATCTTATCCAGGTGTATACCAATACATCATACAGCTATGTATGTATGTATACCACTCCAATTTAAATGTACTTTCACTGACCTGGTGAGCTAAGTTGCTTATAAATCATCATCACTACAGGTGTTTCTTGCCCCAAGATATGCAAGAATCAAACACTTCCATATGAAACAGCTTTTCCAACAAAATCACATTCAAGATTGAAACCAAATGTTAACTAATAAAATAAGTAAATAAATAAAACTGTTTTCATGGTATCTTAGGACTTGAAAGGACTCAAGACATCATCTAGACCACCTTCTGTCCCAAAATAGTATGAGTCTACCTAAGAAATTGCTGGAAATGTCAAGAATGATGGATATTCCACCATTTCAGGAAATGTATTCTGTTCCCCTCCATCTTAATTTACCAAGTAACTAATTTAATTTAGCTGCATTTATATATCTTATTCACAAGAGACATAAATCAATTTTGGTTTTGCAACAGCCTTTTACATATCAAAGGACTGATATAAAAGTTTGCCTTTTTTAAGTGAAGACCAATTCCACTTGTCTTTCCTTGTAAGTCATGTTTCCTAAACACTTAAACATGCTTATTCTTCACCTTCGTGAAGAATTCTCTTCAGCTGGTCCACATCTTCCCTTAAATATGACAATCAAAACTGATCATACCAATCCTAAACAGACCAGACTGATTACTTCATGTCATGCAGGCTGCCATCCTCATTATGCACCCTGTAAGATAGCTCCCTTTCTTATAACTTTGTAGCACTGTCAACTTACATTGAACCTTAGCGCACAATAATACCAAGATCTTTTCCTACAGAACTGTTACTTACCCAGTTGTTGCCATCATCACATTTAGGCAGCAGATCTCTCCTAAATTCTCAGCATGGGAACTTGCTGACATCCCTGTTACTTGTATTCTACTTTTTTTCCCCCCTCAGATGGCCTTCCAGCTTGCAAAGATAATTTTCAATTTAAATTCTGCCATTAAATAAAACTTCAGTGCCCTCCAGCTTCATCTCAAATGCAAACTCAATGAGTAAAGTCTTCTATTCCATCACCCAGATCATTAATGAAAATATCAAGTAGCAACTGACCCAAGACTGATTCCTGCTGAACCCTACTCAATAACTTTCCATTTTCAGAGAAAAGCATCGATACCTAACTCCAAATACTTCTACAAAACAGACCAGTACCCGCCTTACAGTAGGTCTATCAAGACTAAATTTTATCAGCCTGCTTATAAGAATGCAACAAGAACCTCAAAGTCAAGATATATGTCAAACTGCTTCTCCTCTAGCCACAAGGCCTGCTAACACTCTGGCAGACAGAAATTAAACTAGTTTGGTACAATTTCCCCATGACAAATTTGTTCTGACTGTTAATCATCTTATTTGTCAGGTTTTTTACAAATACTTTTGTTATTTGTGATAACATTTCTTTTCATGGGAACTGAACCAAAGTTGACTTGTCTATATACATTGTACCTGCTTTCTCTCCCTTCTCAAAGACGGGCACTGATTTTTCCTTCCTCCATTCTTTCATGCCTTAACTAGCCTTCCAAAAAAATTCCAACGGGTAATGTGGAAGTCCTGAATAATTCATTCACAAGCAGTAATATAAAACCCCAATACAGATACATTAGGTGTGTTATTTTGCTGTCAAATGGATTGCTTGCATGTCTCTTGCATATGGCAGCCTCGAGTAAGAAAATTAAATTGACTGTCAATGAGCCAGACTGTCAGAAAAAAATGCTCAGCATATAATGCAGATAGTGATCAATTCTTGCTATTGCAATCAATTGCAAGTAATTCCTATTGAGTCATTGTGTCATTATAAGATAGTTGCATTGGGGGAAAAAAAAAAAAAGCCACTGGTAAAGCAGTGTAGTATTCAAGTCATTGATTTTCTTCACCTAACCTGACAGAGCTGTTTCATTCACTTGCAAAAGAGCTCACTGACATTTGAGGTTGAGCTTTACTCATCTCTCCTTTTCCTGGAGCCTGAAGCATTGACATGACATTAATCCTGAGCAGCTGCTTCATACAACAAAAGGAATTTGTTATGGAAAGCTATTTTAAAAGTGCAAGTAGCCAATTAATAAGCAAATGTATAATTTTAAAAAAAACTTTACCAAATGCTTGAATTTTTTCCTGATATAGTCACATTAATTTTGATAAAAATTTTAAACTGCAGTAAAAGCTAAATTATTTATCTGACTTCCTTTCTCATGGAACATGGAAAGCTGTACAACATGAAGCCTAACAAGGCTTCAAAAAGTGCAGGAGGAACATAAGTTGTGAGCTATACAGGATAAGGCTATTAATGCATAACTATGACAGCTATGAAGGATAGCTGTATCCTCCATATAATCCTATTTAGGAATTATTAGCTATTGGTTAATCTTGGAAAATAAAATTGAAATTCTGATTTTATTAGAAAGCATGTTCAGAAAATATGCTAAGTAAGGGAGTAGAACATCCATCTTAGAACTTTAGGGAAAGAATACAGACACTAAAAGGCAGCTGCTAGATGAAGCAATACATCTTGTTCAGCAGAGTGATTACATTATACATATTAATCCTTACCATGAAAGAAAATGCAATATTACATTTTACAAATAATGTCCAGAAAATGAGCTGCAAAGCTTAAAGTTGTGGATTTAGAGACTTCTAAACAGCATCTCAGCAGAAAAGGTTATGCATCAGATGTTGTTTATGTAAGTCTCATATTGCAAAGATCAATAGTATTGCAATGTAATAATTCAAAACCCAGATTAATAGATCCCAAACAGATAAATAAATCACTTAATTAAAACAAATAATGTATGGGACACATGTCTGTCTCTTCTTAAAGGCAACTATTTAAGGCACTGCATGAGGAAACACTCATGTGAATGAAGCAAATATAAATCAGTCTTTCTGAGGTCTATGAGAAAGCAAACTGCAAAGGCATGATGTCACACATCCATGGAACAGAATGGGAAGTATTTCTCAGAGGCACAACTGAGCATTATCAAGGGCACTTTTTGGTTTCCCTTAAATAAAAGTGTCTCCACTAATAATCAAGAAACAGGAATTTATTAGCTCAAAAGAATAAATGTCATAAAAAGATATTGATGAATGTTCTTAGGTGGAAAAAAGTTTGGTTTAGGAGTACCTCAAGATAAAATTGCAGCATCCCCTGCAAAACTACTGGTATATAATTACATGTGCAGCTTGGATTGCTTCTTTCTCTCCAATATATATCAGCTTTGAAAAACATTTTAAAAGTCTAACTGAGAACTGATGTATGAAAGCTCAACTTCATAGGAATATTATGTTGTTATTCATGTCTATTTAACACAGAAAAGCCCTTTAGATGAGCCATTGATAGCAGATGATCACTAATTACATGCAGAGATTATCTGATATAGTTTGGGGAGAAAACCTTCAGAATGCAAACTCAACTTCTGAGAAAGGGTTTGTATACCCTAAAATTCACTTTGCAGCTACAGTATTTAACAAAACATATCACCAGTACCTATAAATTTCGTCCTTAAAAAGGCAATATGTTTTGAAAACAGTTGACTTAAAATCTGAAACATGTTGAAGTCTTTTTAATCCATGTATGCATTTACTAGTAATGCAAAATAATTATTAAATTTCAATTTGTCCTAACAATGTGTTTGAATGCAAATGAATAATGTCTCTGTTGAATGTAAGTATATACAGGATTAAATAAAGGTCTCAGGTTAGATATCTAAATAAATATATGAATACTGCATTCCCATTCAATGCTTTACCTCTTTAATGAGCAATGTATATTATTTTGCTAAAGTAAATTATTTTCAGAAAAGGAAAAGAAATAAAAAAGGAATAGCCTCTGGAATAACCTTCATGTTCACAGTACCACTGAACATGCCCCAGAAATGCAGATTGTTAGTCACCTGATCCCAGTCATTTGCAAACAGTAATGCTGAGCTCAGCACTGTTAAAATAGCAAACAGTGTGAAGATACAGCAATAGCTTTAGAAAATAAACAGTTGAAACCTGCAAAAAAAATTATTTTTCCTCTTACACTCAAAGTTTCAGATTTCTGTCACTACTAAAACTACTCACTGTCTCTGTTGTCCCCTTAAGTAAATTATCAATCCACTGGTGGTATTATGCATGGTCCTCAATAACCCTGATGACAAATGTGAGTTATTGATGTACGTATTCCTTCCAGCTGTTATGTTTCCCATAGCCTTCTTGATGACAAAAAGCATAAGCAGATTTTATTGAGCTTGATATTTTTAGTCTATGTCTTTAAATATGAGCAAAGAGAAAATATCCTTAACTACTATGCCTTCTTTGCACTTGATTGTGTTTAGCACTAGCAGATGAGATGGTCTTTCATTCTCTACATCTCATACACATTGTTCTGCCAAAAAAATCTCCAGTAATTTCTGTACTATATCCACTCATCACATCCTCAGGATAGGTGGTATCAGGGCAAGAAAGTTATATTGTCAGCAAAAAAACATTATCCATAAATCCCCAGCTCCTAGGTAATTAATTGTTTAAGTTATGGCTAGTACAGTCAAAGCAATCAAAAAAATAGGAATCCTTAAGTAGCCTCCTTAAAGGCTTGTCACCTGATGCTGGGACCACATTAGCACTTGTCACAATGTTGTTATTGTCAAATTACTGCTTGTATTTTAAACATCAAATAGAAGTCTACCTGGTCAAATAACCCCATATCTGGTACAGGCAGAAAAGTATAGGCAATACTGAAGAGGGTTATAAATTGTGGACCATAAACATAAAAGGATGACAGCTTATGCAAAAAAAATAGTATCAACAAAACCATATTAAAGATTTCCATTGATAGTTTCTTGGAATAAGAGAAGGCAATATCCTCTAAAAGAATATATGAATTTCCATAACAGACACAGTAAAAAATATCTAATGGTTTAGTGGCTTATTGTATAGTACTGGTAACATAAAATGGAATAATTAGTACAAGTAAAATTTTCAATAAGCATTTCTCTATACAAGAAAAAGGCTTTAAGTATTTATGCAATCTGAAAGCGACAGTGACAAAAGAGATTATTTACTAAGAGTGTTACTAACCCAGAGAGTTGTGTTGCTTGTCAAGGTTCAGGTGTGTGATATAGCCACCCTCCATTCAAGTATTTCTCTCACAACCATTGGGCAAACCGGATACATCTTAAGCAATGAAGCAAGAAGGATACCTGGATCCACTAGAGGAAAATTTGCCACAACTGAATTAAGTGCAAAAGCCAGAACCACCTCAACAAGCAGCAATTTCACCTCTTGCTCAGACCTTCAGAGTAATTTGAAGCTACAATCATTTCCTAGCAATACAGCTTACAAAATTCTCAGTGTATTCAGTGACCCCATCCAAGCAGTCATTAATGGAGGCCTCTCTCTCACTCCATTGGATATTGAGGAGCCTTAACTAGGACAATTAAAAATCTCCAAAATTAGTCCTAGCCTAGGCTAGCTGTGTGATGTGAAACAGTCTGAACCAAAGATCTAAAACTAATCCCCCAAGTCCCCAAAGCTGATGTAGCAACTTACCTGCTGGCCTCAAATACTCACAATATACAAACATAAGTTGCAGACTGTCCCGGATTCAAAGTCCAGAAATGTTATAATATGCAACAGTTTCTCCAAGTTTGAGTCTGCATTTTGTAGGAATTCTGGAAACTTATCCTAGTTTCTGTTCATGTAATGCATGAAAGCTGATACAGATCTGCTCACAAACCAAGCCAAAGAGTTTTGTGAATAATGCCTTATTTTACAGGATGCTTGCTTCTTTACAGAGGTTGGAGTCAGGCTTGTTTTTCAAAACAGGCAGATTAGAGCAGAGGAAAGAATATTGCACTGCACTATTCCTGTACATAAATCATACAAGAAGATTTTATACTTACTATAAAGATTATTCTTACTATGCTTAGTATTAAAGGAGAATTTATACTTAATATATAAGAGAATTTATACTATATAATCCTAAAGCAGGAACAAAAATAATCATATTTGAAATTAGATCAGGCAAAAAAGCATAAGGAACATTCTATCAGTGAATGCCAGATAAATGACACTACTGCACTATTAGCCTCAGTTGCCCCACCATCAGTATTTAGTATCACACAGCTTCCAGATGCACATATCGGCAGAAGATTACATTTCAGAAAATCTTCAGAAAATGTCATCTGGTGTATACAGCCCACCTACCAAGGAATCTTGGTTGGGACAGAATGAAGCACATAATCAGAGACTAACAGTAATCAGAGTCTACTGTGCCAACAAAGTGAAGTAGTGCAAAGTAATAATTACCTGAGCATGACACAAACATGCCAGCCTCCTGAATACAAAAGCTTAAGTTCTAGACTTTTTTTGTAACAAGACTGAAGGATTTTTAGTATGCTGGCAGTTAATCTGATTATATGCTAAACATTTTCTTTAAATTTAATCTACAGAATTCCATTTTCTGAATGAGCACATAGGAAGATACCCATAGTACTTCTTCTAAAGTCAACATCTAAATCTACATCTGTAGCCTAAAATCAAAGCTCTTTCATTTTCAACAAACGCTATGTCTTTTTTATATCGCACTAAGCTCATAGTAAGAACATGAAAGATTAATAAAAAAGGCAGGTAGTCAAAACAAGTCTGAAAATCTCTTCAAATTTGAATCAAACCAAAACTCTGGAAAAAAGCCCTAGCAGCAAATCATATAGATACAAAATTAACTGTGGTGGTTGTTGTTTTTTAACCTTTCTGAGAAACAACAAAAAAACCCAAGCAATAAAAACTTGTGTACTACATTTACTAAGGTGAGTCAAAACAGCAAAAATACTCATGTGAAGCATACTGGTTGTTCTAGTGTTCACTAAAAGCTTTGCAACACTGTAATTCTAGAAAGTGTAATCAAATGTTTAATTGCTGCAATTGTTGAAAAACAGCCCCTTCTACAGACTTAAAAAGGTTATTTCTGAGGCTCAGAACACTAACATATTTTCACAATTATTCATGCTTTCACACAATCTGTGATTCTCTGTTTTCTGGAACCATGCCAGTAGCTTTAGGAGTGGTTTCCTCTTCTAAAGTTACCTCCATAACTTTTGGAACATGCATTGCAGCTGCAGTTCAGAATTTTTCCCCAATTCTTTTATCAGGCTTCAGGAGTTACACATGGATAGAAAAAACCCACTATACTTCAAGGTATTCAAGGAAGACTTCTTTTTTCATTCTTTCTCCCTGCTGGATCAACCCACCTTAATAACCAAAGCTACCTACTCATTTCCTAGTTACTTTCCAGTATCTCACAAGAGGATATACCAATCGCCATTTGATTTATCAGACACTAAAGTAGATTAGGAATTTTCAGCGGGAAATGGGGTGAGCAAGTATAGGGAAAAGTCCATAAAATCATGATGAATTCAGTGGCAAGGACTAAGGGGCATTAAATGAAAGCAGTAGACAGTAGACAGGGAAATTAATCTTAAGTTGTAGAACTTAATGCTATATGTAGTGAATGTTCAAAGACAAAACCTTCAACACTTACTAAACAAAGCACCACCCTCTGGTTCAGAAAGTCCGTCAGCTGCAGATTGTTAGAAGCTAGGAAAGTAACATGAGAAAGTATCATTACATGTTTGCCCCATTTTTATACTCTTTAGTTGTTTGCTTCTGGACACTTGAAAAGAGGCTTCTGACAAGACAAGAAAGTCATTGGTCTGAGCAGTATGGCCATTTTTAAGGTCTCGTAAAAGCTCCTAAACAGATGTGGAAGATTCTGAACAGCAAGGAATTTACAAGAGAGATCAAAACCCCTGTTTGCTGAGAGTCTATTACAAATTTTAAAAATAGTTTTTTTTCTCAATCTATTAAATATTGATTTAAAACTATGATTTTTTTTCTTTTAGATATATAATGTCACTAAGTAAAGAATTTTGGAAATAAGGAGTTAAGTCTTCATTCTCATAGGACACATTTGAAATGCTCAGGAGACAAAATTTAGGACTCTGATTAAACATCTCCAAATGTAGTCTCCCATAAAACTCTCAGTCCAACATAATAATTTTTAAAACACGATGTTTGGCTTGCAAGGACTCCACTCTTTGTCTTGTTCAATATTTCTTAAATCACCAACTTAATGTTTCCTGAAGAAAAAAGCTCATAGAGCAAGCATTAGAAAAAAAGAAGTAAGAAACCTAGGTTGTGTCTAGAAAAGCATGAAATTCCAAGACAGCTCTTTACCTTCGTATAATTGCTTACTAGACGTCTTTTGTAGTGGATGTAGTTTAGTTAGGGGCAGTCATTTCGTCATGGCTTATCTACACACTCCCTACAACCACGCAGACAAGCCCTGGGACTTACCATTAAAGCAGAACATATGGTTCTCTTTTCCTTCTAAGTATAAGGCAGAAGTGTATAACATATGAAAACGGTACATCTTAACAAACTTGGAAAATGAAGGGGATCATTAAGTGTAATAACTGCAGTCAAATACATTTATGTTTTCAAAACAGAAAAATAAACAATGATTACTTTACTTAACTTCCAAAACAACTGTACTTAAATATTTAGATTGCCTAACTCATTCTTCTAACTTTCTAGGTTCCAGGTATCTAAAGAGTACAACTAATTTTTTTCATGTATATACTCAGAAACAAACTTGAGTAGAGAAGCCACAGATGGCAAACCAGAAATGCAACAGTGTGAAAGCAAAGTTTCTGTAGAAGAAATAACACAAGAACTTGCATATTCTTAAACCAGAATGCCTGCCATGAATCTGCAAGAGCCTCTGAAGGTATTTGAACTGGGCAAACAGTCACTGGCCAAGACTGCTTCCATTCCTTCCTGGCCACTGGTGCCAACTCCTATGTGTGCACCTGCTAGCAAAGAGAGAGGAAGCTTACTTCCACTAAACAGCTGAAAAACAGATGTCAGCTTATTAAGCTACTACGTAGACAGTTTTAGACAATAGATATAATTACCGTCAATGGAAAACATCATCCTAGACTACAGGAAATTTGAAATAAGAGCCAAAAGTGTTTATCAAAGATGGAACGGTCTCACATCTACACTTGCTTTCATGACTCACTTATACAGTCCCTCCCATCACAGCAGCTTAAGAAGCAACCTGTGCAAACTAATTTTTTGTTATGATTGTTTTTTAACTAATCTACAGTTTTTCTTTCTCCTTCCACATTCTCTTTAATTCTTCCCCTTTCCATTGTTGCCTCTGGAAGACCACTTCCCAATTCTTCACACCGAAATAGATGAACAAACGCAACTTAACTTTATCCTAACTGTAACCTTTTCCATGTTTAGATGGCAACAGCAAAACTTAAAATAAAACTGTTACAGAAAGACCCATTTCATTAATATTTTGTGGAGTCCTATTCTGCTATTTTTCCTGCTTCAACAATATGCCATTGGAATTTGAGGTTCTGACAAATTTACAGGGCAAGGCTAGTAGGAGCAAGATGAAACAACATAAGCAAGCAACTCAGGCCATTATTCATCATGAAGTCATCTTGTATCATTTTAAGACCACCCATCAATTAATTAGAAAGTTATATATTTACTGTATGGTGTCACATATCTATTGTACTGTAAAAAGGAACTTCCAAGTATCTGATAGTAAAACAAATAGAGCAGTTACTAACATTAACTTAAGTATAAATCATTTTCTATGCTTAATAGTACGTTCTGATCCTGCCAATGCTGCATTCTTAATAGGAACATCAGTCAGTTGGGAAGTTTTACAGGCTAGCAAAACATAATGTTTAATACAACAGTTTTCTACCTTCTTGAAACATTAATATTGAGATGCCTGCATGCAATTAAATGAGACCCAAATATGGATATCCTCTACTGCATTCTGAGGCCCATGATGCCTCTGAACAGTAATATAGTAGGAGTTCTAACATGTCCAGCATTTGGTAGGTTAGCTCAGAGTGGGTAAAATAACTACATTTTTGTGTAATAGACTTGGGTTATTTTTATTCCAAAAACCCAGCTAGGAGCAAAATAAAGCAATGAAAGAAATATTTCCGCTAACAGCAGAAGATGCACCATTTGTTATTCAAAAAACTCTCTTTAACACAGGACAAAATGTGAGCTTTCAGGATGGTAGTTAAGAGGATTCAGTGCAGTATTTAGTAAATGCCTTGAATGAAAAGGAAGTCCGTGATAGCAGGCAGAAATAAGAATTCCACTCACACTCTCAGCTGCTACATGGGCTGTGTTCTACACCTAACTGTGTAGGTCATGAAGAAAAATTGGGCAATAGCAACAGCTATCAGCCTCCTTGTTTGAGAAAAACAGCCAACTTGTTCAAGTCCTTCAGTCATATTCTATTACCTATGTTTAATGTAAACATTTGTACCTAGCAGTAACCTTGCATTTTAAGAAAATAATAACCATTTGGAGGGTATTGTGGAAGCTATAATTCCCCACATATTTAAAAGGTGACCAAAGTTACAGGACAAAAAAAAAAAAACATCAAGAACTAGTAAACATAAAGAAAATGCACATCTTTGAGACACAGAGAGTGGAGGAAGCTGCGTAAGCAAATGGTTGCCCTGTTCTTTTGCTCTTTTCTAGGCATCTGCTCTCGGTCACTGCTAAAGATAGGACCCTGGATTAGACAGATACTTGGTCTGACTGTCTAAGTTCACCCAACACAAACTAATTCATTTCTTTATCATAGTTCCTTTCAAGTGCCAAATAATGGTATAATTGTTGATCCGAGGGGTTTTTTTCCATAAAAGGAAAAACAATTCTTCAAATAAAAAAGTTCTAAGTAATGGGCCTGCTATAAATACAAATTCATTAATAAACCATCATTTTTATTGACATTTTAATTTCTAAATTTCCCCTTACTTTTAATCATGCTGATGTCATTAGCTCCATCTCCTACTGCCAATATGACTGCCTTCCCGTGTTTCCTAATCAGCTCTGAAACTCATGCTTTTTGTAAAGGAGTGACTCAACAGCAAGTCACAGTTTTATACATATAGACAAGTTCCAAGAATTTTCTCCAAATCAGCCTCAACAGCAAGAGCCTGAAAACTTCTGGTAAGTCAACTGGTTTCGTAACTGTTATAAGATGACATGATGTTGGTCATTACTTGCATTTAATGAGTAGGGTATCTTCTTTTGTAGCAAAGACAAAGGAATTTTAAGCAACTGAAGCATTCAGCAGAAAACCTCGTTCCTATTTAGCATTATAAATCGTCCTCTTATGTGTATATAAACATATATAGCATATATAATTCTCAACACATACAACAAGATTATAAAACACATTTTCTTGCAAAACTATTTTATTTTACTTTTACCTACTAAATGCTAAAAAGAACACAACTCCCTAAAATTGGCTACTGGAGAAAAGCATTCAGCTTTCCAGCTGACACTTGGAGAATTGAAGAGTAAACAAAAAGACTTCCTAAATTGAACTATCAACAAAATAGGCATTTAGTACAGGAATGTGTGTTTCTCTGATTCAGTACTGGGAAGAATGTCTCATTAACTTTTGCAATTATTACATAATGTTCAGCCATACCCTCAGACAGTTCTCTTTTGGATTTTTATTTAATACTACAGCTAACCATAGAGGGAATATGGCCAAGAACACAAATTCTGTAGCATCTGCATATATATCATGGAATCTCAAAAATTTGAGTGCTGTAAATCACATGATATAGCAGTGAAATATGAGGAAAAAATACACAGATACAAGGAAAGCATGCATTGCAGACTCAAGAAGAGTCAGAAGAACAGGTGGAAACTAGAACTGCTAACTTGTATCTTCTAATGCAGCTATGTTCTCATGAATGAAGCCTGAAGCTCTATTAAATTAGTAAACAAAAAAACCTTTGATTTTTGTTCAAGAGTTCAAACCCCAAGTACATGAAAGGAACACAAGCTTGTTCTTATGACAGGAACCAGATTTTCTAATCAAAGCAAATTGTTTTGGCATTCCCATAAAATGCTAATATTTAGAAAATCCACTGGAGGTAACTTAGTGACATTAATTTGATGTAGTAATGATTTTAAGGTCAAGTTGTGCTCTTAAGCAAAATGAGAAAAAATAGTTGTACTACATCTGCCTACTTGCATTTCAGTTAATTGGCATTGGTCCTGTGCTGCTACTCCCACATAAGCACTTAATAGCAGCAATGGTATATTTAAATTAAGAATGGGTAAGATTGTGTGAAACATTTTTGACTACAAGACCCTCTTTAGTAAAATTTATTTTAAAGAGCTGTACAGAATACTAGTTTAGTTTCTCTTCCAAATAATCTAAAAAACTTTCTTTTTTTTAAGTTTGGAGCAGTTCTGGAAAAAAACTGGCTTTCCTGGAACAGAACACATATACAATTGGAGCAGGAATGAAAGGACAAAACATGATAAACCTACTTACGAGGCCATAACCATTAACTACTAAGGTGTTAATTAATTAACTACCATTTACAGACTTGTCCCAAAATGAGCCCTGGTTTGACTTTTGCACTTTTTCCACAGAGTAGCTGAGAATCATAAAGTTCTTTGGTTTGTCCAAATAGGTATTCTTTTGCTTCCTTTAAAGAAAACAAGGGGAGGAGAAGGGAACATGTCCACCTGTCACCAGAGAGTTATCTATACAGATCTGGTTCACCTTTAACTTTGAAGTTATTTTTTAGTTTAGTGTTAGTTGTTTGGTGTTTTTTTTGGCACAGAATCTCTTTGGTTTTGCTTTCTAAATGTTTTGTGTAAGTTTAAATTTGTGGCTGAGATAATGCTGTTCAGTAGAAATTTACTAAAACTGAATGTTAATCTTGTTGTCAGGATGTTTGTTGGATGAATATACTGTAATGCTCTATAAGTAGAAAAGGAATATGAAAGGACAAAATTATAAATTGAAATAAGGACAATAGAACAAGCACTGGGTTACATGAGCTTACTTGACATCCTTCTGAGCCTACTGGATTGCTTTTTGACAGGAAATTTTCTCTCTCAAGAGAAAGGAAACACTTATTGGTAAGTTGTTCTACAAAGTCATGCTGATAAAGCTGCAAATTAAAGTGTTATTTAGAAGCTCTCCTTGGATGGGACACTATTACAGATAGAACATGCACAGGGAGTTTTTTATAAGTATTTTCTAAATGTCTTATTCCTATGGCATGACACTCATTTAAGAATGTTTTGTCACAATACATGCTAGCTGACCTACTATATAGACAACTAGTTGGTAGACTATTATAGCAGTAGGGCACATCTGAGAGTGCTCATATATCTCATGAAGGGAGCTCTTCATTAAATTAAATTGATATCTGTTATTCTCCCTTTTTTGCACTTTTAGTAACTGTTAGTATTGGAATAATTAATGTTACACATATCTATTATTTAACTTTAGTTATTTTATTTTAGAAATTACTCAGCTTACTTTTTAAAATTTTAATATAGACTTAAAGGAAACTAGTCTCAGCATATCCAAATTCTAAAAAAAAAAGACCACAACACTATGTAGATCCAATCTTCATAGATCACGTCTTGATGCTCTATTCCAAAAATTTATGTATGTTTCTCAAGAGACTCCTCAGTTACTGATTCAACGAATAAGCTTGTACAAAAGTAGGCAGTATCAACAGTAATAGCAGCAGTCAACAGCAACAGCTGTAACGGTAGTAGCAACAACAGTCAAGAAACCCTAAAATAAACGTTGGTGAGCAAAGGTGAGCTTCCCCCCCCCCGCCCCCAACCAGTTTTTTCAGGAAGACTTTAAACTTTTCATTGAGAAACAGTATTTAGTGCGTATTTGCAAGGCACGATGATGCCGTATGGTAAATGGGACAGCAATCTGACTGTTAGGCACGGGAGCCCAGGCAGGGGCCCACAGCAGTGAAGTAGTGGCTGCCCAGGGAAAGGCGACTTCTGTTCTTTGCAGGCCACCTGGTGGTTGAATTTGTGATTAGAGATAGCAAGTGCATTCCAGTTCAACATCAACTCAAGGTGAGAGACAGTGTGCTAAAATAGAAATTAAAAAACTGACCTCTGTATGAAGGTGAACAGTTAGACATGCCTTGATACACAAAAGTGTATCAGAAATTTATCAGCTAAAGGAGGAAACTACTTTTTAAAATTTTCACGTATTTGCAGTCTTGAATAAGAGAGAATATTGTAGTAAAAGTTACTTATTAAAGTAAGCAATTTCACATCCAAGGAAGATGCACATTCACTAATAACAAGTTTGAGATGGATCGTTCAGTGTGTAAAAACAGTCTTTCTGGCAACTCTAACAGTGGAAATTACTACAGGATTACAAAAACATTATTAAAAGCCTCACAGTGAATGAGGTACAAAAGGGAATTGGTAAGACTCAAGCCAGAAGTCACTTGTCCACTCATTCACCGGAAAGTCTCTCCATTGTCAATGATTCTAAATATTTAAGTTTCATTTATACAAAAATTGCCTAAATTATTCCTCAGAAATAACTAGGATGAATTCTGGGTTTCTTACTTAATTCAGCTCTTATATTTAGTGCAGATGAATCTTTCTTTCTTTTTCTTTTCATTTTTCTTTGAAAGGTATTCATTCTGAAAAGGAGTGAAATGCAAATCAGGTTCACTTGTATGTTTACAGACGACTTCATAGAAATGGTGGAATTTAAGTGGATTAAAATACCTGATGGTAGCACCGACCACTAATAATTTTAAATTTTCCTATGTATCATTTGTTAAACTGCATCATGTTGCTTGGTAAAATAATACACATCACTAGCATTCAGGTCACTATATTATATAGAGAAAAAGACTGTGATAATACGTATTGTACCCCCGTGAATCTTATACTCACATATTTGCAACAGAAAGAGAATCATTATACTTATTTTATACTGCTCTTATCTCATTCTGACAACATGTTCTCTCAAGTCCTAATCCTCCATGATTAGTATTCATCCGGATTTTCCTCCTGTATTTTGCACCTGCTTGTCCAACTATTTCAAATAAATTATGAAACAATAAAATTGATTTAGTAAAACTGATTTTCAGTCTAAACTATGCATTTTGATATAACATATCAATATCACATATATATTGCAAGCAGAAATGAAACAGTAAATCTTGCAAGTATATATTTTCCATTTTTAGATTTATAGTATATTAACTATAAAACTCAGACTTGAAATGCCTACAGTACTTAGTTCAGTTAAAAACCTTCAAAAAATCACATGCTGATAAGAGATTGGTTATGCTCTGAGGGTTATAAGATCTGAAGAGTCTACTCTCTGAGTATACCTGAGTCTTAGAGCTCCCACAACAGGCTATTCAAAGGCACTTGAGTACTCTTCAGGAATCTATTATCAATATAACACCTGTGCAAGTACAGAGGTTCTTTGTGTATGCGTGGGTGGGCTGTTAAGAGGCTTCTGGACTGTTAGGCATGGCAAAGCTGAATATTATAGTGTCTAGGAATCTTTGTTGTTTGTGGTACTTGTTGCTTTTCAGATGTCATCGTCTGCACTGATGAGAATGCTCACATACCATCTCCAAAGAACAAATAAGCACATTGTCATTTTAAAACAGTTAGGAAGTGGCTTCAGCAGCCAACTGCAACTGCACACACTGTTTGACATGCACAGACAGCATCTACCATACACATGCTGCACAACTGACTGTTGTACAAGCAAACTAAGTCTGCCTCCCTGCGCATACAATTAGACTAGCTAGTAGTACCCAGGGACCACAGCATGACCAGGCAGCAGCTATAGCAACAACAGATGGTGACTTCTTGAGCTCTAGTCAAGTAAGAACTACACTCTTCCTGAAATACTCTTCTTCAGAGCTAAGGTGGACCCAAACAGACTGAAAAGGAGCAGTCTTAATTATACTGCCTGTCAGCAACCCATGCCCTTTCTGATGGTCAAAAGAAAGCCAACTGAATGAAATGCAAAAATCTCTCTAGGATGGCAAATGGCAATAGATGCAGACACGGAAGCAGTCAATATGCAAGTACAAGCACTGATCAAAATATTCTGAAAACAATATGCTCTATTTCCTTTTTAGAGTTTTCTATAATTTCTTACTACAGTATCTCAGCACCATTTATATTAAGGAATTCCTATTCACACTAACTCCCAAAAAAGGTTTAATCACTCCTTACATTTCTTTCTTCTTTTGCAGTGAGGTACACCCCTGGAGATAAAAGCTTATTATATGAAAAAGCCACAATCCACTTGTGGCACTGTCCTATCCTTCAAAATTAATAATTCAAAAAAATCTTACAGACAAAAGTTGTAGCCAAGTAATTAAAGATTGTATTTAGAAAGAGGTAGAACTCAAACTTCATTTAGGCAATGACAAAGGCTGACAATTCTTGAAGCTGTCTTTACATCATTAATATCCTCCTTTGAACATAGTTTTTGTGTGTACTTCTAAGAAGACTGGCAAATAACCAAACTCTTGGGACTATATGGGCTTCAAGACGCTTCAAAACTTATGCAATTTTTTTTCATAGATTTAAAACAGTGGAAAAGGAAATTTTCTCTACAAAGCAAAATAAGACAAAACAAGTCTGCATAGTTCTAGTTCAACTGGCAGAACTAACAGATGCTTACTGAACGGAATTATTTTTTTTTCCCCTCTAAAAGAAAGGAATTCATTTGGACTATTTAGTCTGGAAGGACAGAAACAGCGTTACTCATATTTATTTACCACAATTGTTCATGTGCTTCATCACTGTGTGACCAATCATTGTGAAAGTCTCCATCACACCTGTCAGCATATGATGGAAGTAACTGATATTCATGGCAGTTTGAGATATTAATGACAGTTTAATGTGATGCCAATTAAAGTGACTTCGTTTCACTGGTAATTTATCCTGACAATGTTTCATTATCATAACACTATAAATTGTCCAATATAGTTACACCATTTTTGATACTTATTTTAGGACTGGAGATGCCCTTTCACCTGAAATACATAATTATTATTTGTAGTACAGCACTTTAAAGTACACCATTGAAATTAGGTTCCTATTATGGTACTGACTGTACAAATTAATCTGCAAAAGGTTAAGAAATTTCCAGTCTAAATACACAAATCAGCAGAGTAAAGAAGCAGCAAGAATGGCATTGAGAAGAAAATGAAAATCAAGGGAATAACAGATTAAAACCCAGATATCCTCATAGTTCTGTTTAGGGACATCACAAGCTCCATTCTTTATTACAGAACACACTGTCTTGTCAGTGTTACTCAGAATCAAAAAATAAAATTCTATGGAATCAGTTTTACAATAAATTGCATACTTCTCTAAGTTTAGAGATTTAGAGTTTGTTATTAAGGATTAATATTCAATTTAGAATACGAGTTCCAAGAACTTTCATCATAAACCAGCATCAACATAATATCCAGAGAATATATAACACAAAGTTTGTAGCAACATTCAAAATGACTAAATGTACTGTCCCATTAAGTCTCACTTAATATCATACATATTCTCTAAAGATATATTACAATCATACACAAAGAACAACCTCCCAAAGCACAGATGAGTAGCCTCTGCAAGTATTATACATGCCCATCAGTAGAACCATTTACACTGTTACCTTTCTCCAAAGATACCTACATAAAGCACAATATGGCCACTATTCTGTATCAGATCCTTCAGAGTTATTCTTTAATCAAACTATGCTACAATAATAGCAGTTACAATAATGATGAAATTATTCAGGGAAATATAGTTTCTGTTCACTTGATGTTCATCATAACTGTTACCTTAACTTTGAAAATTGGGAAATTGTTACTAGAATATAAACGAAAAAGAGGAACTTTAATCTAGATATCATCAAAATAAGTCTGATGTCCAAATTCATTAGTATTAGAACTACAAGAAATTGTATTAAATGTTTGGAAAAGACAAAATAGTCTGCAATTAAAACACTTCCACGTTACTGTTTCATGGACAAGTGAATTATGTTTTCCTTGCAATAAGCCCCAAGATCATTTTGAGCTTTAGTTAACACCTAGGAAACTAAGGATATAATTAGGCAAATATTGGCCAGTACACATAGATATGTATACTTTTCTGCCAAATTGCAAGAATTCCAAACATATTAAAAAATAGATGTGATTATGATTTTCATCCTTTGTGTTAATATTCCAAAGACCCATGCCCATTACAACTGCACTGGGGAAAGTCCTAAGACCAACCACTGGACTCAAAAATCCACAGATAACTTTTCCTGAATATCAAGGTTACTATGCACGTGATGAGATTCAAAACTTGTACTTTTACTGCACTCTTCTGCACGAGGCATTTTTATTAAGCAAAATATACTGCATTATTTATAACTTAACATTTCAGTGAGGAAATGCCTTTGAAGTGCAAAGATCATGAGCAATTTCATTGTTAAAAGGCAAAAGTATATCAGGAAATGTTTTCACCTTAAACAGATGTCAACAAAGCAAGCTGTTGTATGGTTTACCACTAACAATGTAGCTTGATCATTCCCTGTATTCTGGTATAAGATATTACAATGAAAAAATGAAGGGGAACATTAAACATCAAAAATTTATGGACTACAAAGTAAGAAAGTTTTGTAACTGAATAAATGAAATATTAAGGGAAAACCATACTTGTTTGGGGAAAAAAATTTGCAGGGGTTTGGGGGAGAGAGTGGAAGGAAGGGAGAGGGGAAGAGACAGAGAAAGGAGAGAGACTGACTTTGAAGACACAGGTGCAAGCTGACAGAAAGAGGTTAAAGGAACACGTCTTGCCAGCCATCATCACCTAATTCAGTGTGTGCATGCTGTACAATACACTGTGGTTTCAGCCATACCACTGTGTTCCCTTATCCAGATGGCAACTGTACCCTGGCCACACACACAAACATGCAGCCCCCTCCTAACCTTACAGAGTAAGTATGAAAATTCAAGGTTTTAGCATCTAAGGAACTGTAAAAAAAGATCAGATGCTTATGATTCCAGCTTTGCTTTCATATAAAACATGTTGGCCTTCTGGAAAAGATTAAAAGAAAGCCAAGAAAGCTGTATTACAGTGAGGAAAACAATAGTTATGTTTGTAACCCATATTAAGTATATGTTATGATGGTTTAGTAGTGTCACAGACATATTTTAAAAATCACAGAATGGTTTGTATTAAACATGGACACTTACAGAGAACATGAATACTTAAAGAAAGAAATGAGACTTTTATCCAGTTTTCCTTTAAGTTCACACTAGGGTAGACCCCTGAAAACAAGCGGAGAGCATGAACTTTAACATGAAACTGGGTAATTTGTATTCACATTCATAGACTTGCACTGATTTCAAGCTGGGAATTCTGAGATATGGATTACTTGCACAATGTAAATATCCTAAGTGTTTCAAATATTAGCATAAAACCTCAGAATCCATATTATTTAAGTAGATTCAGTTCTCTAATCAGCTCTGGGAACACAAAATACTTAGAATATTTGGCTAAATTCACTGAAAGAAAACATTCTAGTCCTGATTCAGAAAGTCCTCCTGCATTTGCATATGTTTACACTAAGAAGAATATTCAAACAATGTAATTTTAAGCCTCAAAGTTGAATATGTTGACTGTTTAAGGGGGTTTCTGAATTAATATCTCAGTTAGAAGCACATACACCAAAGACAGTTGGATGCCAAAGACATTAATACTCCATTGAATAGATGAAGATGTTCAAATACAATGGTATCTGCCCCTCAACAATAAAGCTTTATCTGATCATCTGGATTTCTAACTGAAACAAGAATTTAAAACAAAAATGTAATAATTTTTATTGGGGGGTTTGTGTGTGGGGTTTTTTTTAAAGGGTTGTTTGATCTCCCAGGTCTAATTACAGTTTTATTGTACATACCAATAAAAAATAGCCATTACACAGAAATAGTCCAAGTATATTTTTAAAAGGAAAAGAAGATATCATTATGAAAAACAACATTATTTCACTATGAGAAAGGATGTGTAACATGCCGTGAATCTTCCAGTCCAGTTTCACTTACAGATGCAGTTTTCTCAGTCCATATTATTTGTTTCAAAGTTTCATTAAAAGTATATAATCTCACAAATTTATCAATATTTTGTGTTGTAATTTCCCACGTTGCAAGGCATAGCTAATCTTCACATGACCTTGGGCCTTTTTAAATCTCAAGTCCAAGAACTTAACTTTAGCTTAAGCTTATTTCACTTTCAAACCAAATAATGAGGCTCAGACCATCTTAGTTTCCCTACAGGCCTTGCTTTCAAAAGTCTTATTTCCTTTCTTGAGTATTTCCTCCCTACTTTTCCTATATTCCTCTTTCTGTTCTCTTTCCTGTTGATAGAGATTAGACAGTTTTTCTTGAATCAGTCATTTGTTTCCCTGAAAGCAAGAGAGCAAAAGCTCTAGAAAGACAGACTGAAGTCACAAGTGAATAAAAATCTTTATATGTTAATGAATATGTATTAAACAGATATTGTTCTTACACTTATTTCTCCATAATAGATTAATACAATGGAAAGGATTTTTTTTAGACATGTTTATCTATAGGAATTTTCAATAAAATGTTGGAGCCTTACCTATAACAACTTTTTTCAGAATACCTTCCAAAATCAATGGTAATTAAAGTTCAAAAGGGAACCACTTAATTACTGGTGCAGTCTTTACATCATCCTAGGTAAGAAGCAATGAAACTGCTCCTTCCACAAATGTTGTTACAATAAAGATTTTTTAATTATTATTTTTAATTAAAACAAGCAGGATGAATAAAGGAACTAAAATGGCCCACCTGAATTTTGTCAGGATATATAGTAGCTTATAAAAGGCTACCTCCAGTTGACTTAGATGATGCAAAACCAAGACAGAATATCTGATCTTTTTTGAGTAGAAACCCAAAGCAAAGAAATCTGAGCACTTAAAAAATAAACATCACCTAGTACACGGCACTTGTATCTGTAGGTTTTGCCTTGATAATCATGTTTTCCACTTTTTTTTATAATAATGGAGTAAAACAATAAGTACATAAATTATACGAAATAGTAATGTTCGTACTGTGTGCTGTGAGATTAGCATGCAACATTGCTGGCAAGAGCAAAAAAAAGTAGAGCCATAAGAGATGTAAAGATGTATATCCAATTAGAATTTACTGAAATAGCTCACCCAGAAAACACATTCACAGAAAAAACTAATACTTTACTGTTCTAGAGCAATTAATTTTATTATGTTATCTTGTTATCTTGAAAGCTCAGAAAAATTAGTTCTAAAATTACCTATTAGTCAATTTTTAATAGTAAATGCTTATTTAATAAGGACTAGCCTTTAATACAACTTTGTGATTTCTAAGTATCATTCTACACCTCATTAATTTCTGTTTTCCAGCCAAGGGTATCATATATTTCAGCTACAAAACAAAAGTTATCAAAAACATAAAAATAGAACTCAATTTTATAATAAATGTTTCTTGGGTAGTTTCAGACTCAAGTAGACAAACAGGGAACAAGTACTGCAACAAGATTAAAAGAACACAATGTAAGTAAAATTCAACATCACGATTATAAAAACAATCCTATTTGTGGAACAGCTGGTAAATCAGCACTGATTAACTCTCCACGTATTTTCACATTAATGGAGCACTTGTTGTGGCATCACGTTTTGAGTTAGAGTTCTTGTTTTGTCTGAGAAAATACATCCCAGTGTGCCCCAATTCTTCATTGAGTGTCATAACTAGAACTTCAACAAGTATGCCTCTTCCGTAGTAATACATTTGACATTCCCAATTTGTGAAGCAGATGTGACCAAGACAAATAATTTCCATGCTGAGAATAAGACAAAAAACACTCTTCAAAAATCTTAAAAACATTTTAAAAAATAATCAAGCTTATAATAGCAACTGTATTTGTGATTAGAGTTTAGAATAAAAGGTGCAAGTATAACAAGAATGTCAACTGCAGTCCATAGGAGTAGTAGTCCTTCATTCTAAGTACAATAAACTTGTTTCAATCCCTTTGAAGCAAATTGAGATGATATAATCAAATATAAAAGCCACAGATTCTGAAATGCCAATTATTTCAGTACTGTGGTAGGAAGGGTAACACAGCCTCCTGGAGTTTATTATCTTTGATTATTCATAGGATTCCACCCACTGATTTAACCCTGTGTAGAAGGCTGATTTATCAGGTTTACCTTCAAAAATTCATGCATACACACTAAGCTAGGTACCTGCACTGCTAATACCAATTATCCTCTGCTCAGAGGCACAGAACTGGTAACACACAGCTGTTAGACACTCAAAAAATACAAAATGTGCATATGTAAGGAGCTGAAATATTGATAAGAAATCAAAGTGGGTTTGGGGGGATGGGGGTGTTCCCCTCAACACATAAAAACCACCATCCCAAAACACCACTGTTTCTCAAGACATAACCTTGAAGTAGCATATGTTCATTATTCAGTGAGTACTCACTCACTTCCCAAAGGAAAACTCCTATGAATTTAGCTAACTTGTTTTTAGGAGTTTCACTAGCAACTTCCCCTCAAAAGAGGGAGAGAGAGTTCTTAGGATTGACATCCAATAAGGACTGGCCGTAACTTTTTTTTTTTTTTTTAAACACTACCTCTCCGGAATAACATTCCTCCCTCTAAGCAGAAGACAGGCAACCCTTTCCATATCATAAGAATCAAGTTTGACTAAAACTTATGAAGTGGTATTCTGTAGATACAAATATAATTATTAAATTTATTTTCGTAGTGGTAGTGCTGACAGCCAGGCATTTTCTAAAGACATCGTGAAAAATTCAGCAGTCCAAATACATAAGGGAGAGACAAAGCAGGTTAACAAAGGTAAAAGGTAGAAGTTGTTGCTCATATCACACAAGTGCTGCTGAGATGAGCTATATCAAAATTTTAGATTGCCTGTCATGAATGAAGGAAGCAATATTGACATTAATCTTACAACATAAAGTAGTTATCTTATTGTCCTGTGGCAGGACTGTCACTGCATTTCAGCTGTTGGGGGCTTGTAAACATATAAGCTGAGTATCTATGAATGAGAGGAGAGAAAGAAATATTCATAACAACTTTAGGCACCTGAATTTGTCAGGCAGGTTCTCCAAGATCCGATTATAGCCATTAAAGAGAAGTCAGCTGACACGCGAGACTTCTCTGAATCACTTGTTAAGGGATCTTAATATTTATCTCCACTGACTCCAAGGGGAAACCAAACAGACTTCCTAGCTTAATTTTAGCCAATTACATCAGGTGCCAAATTTGACCCATGTGAATACCTTCTAGGCTCCTTGCATTGGTTGGCTCCGAGAAGACAACCTTATGCACTACAATAAGGAACTCTAAACCCACAGATTATAAGACTAATGAACAGAAAACTGGCCAATAAGATCCATATCTTTGCTTTTAAAGAAAGATTACACATAGCAAAGAACATGTCTTGTTACTCTGTATAGCTCAGGTTCCAGATTCACCTGCTAATTGTTTTTCCCCTATAGAGAAACATCACTGTGATAGCTTATCACAGTAAACCAAACCCACTTTCAGGATCAAATGGACAGCATTAAGAGTGAAATGATGCTACCTGTCCTTCGAAACATCCACCTACCAAGCATTTCCCTAAAACTTTTTCACAGTGAAATATTCGGATTTTCAAGAAAATATGAGAGGAGTGAAAAAATTCACATTTCTAGTATTCTGCTTGTGATTGAGCCCCTAATTCTGTTGTGCTATAAAGCCAGGCTGCATTTTCAGTGGCATTATGCTAGAACACTCTTTTTTCTCTAAATGTTTTGGCAAAAATAGAAATGATCCTCTGGCTAAATACTGTATACCGCAGACAGAAAACTAAGGCTCAAGACAAGTACAGTGCATGTTTAACTATGGAATACAGCTTGTGTTTATTTAAAGAGTGTATTGGAATGCCAGTGATTCTTTTCAGCTGTCCCATTACTTCCCCCCCACACTTTTGTTTAATTTTTTCCATGGTCCTAATTAGGCAGTGCTCAAATTTGGAAAAACCATCAAACATACAATACTGTGCAGCAGATGGCAAGATATTCTAAAGAGATTCCGTTAACAGCATCTTGGACATCATATAATGCAAGACAAAAGCAAACACTTGTAGCAGCCAACTAGAATCAATTCTTCTACAGTGATAACAGAGGTGGCAACCTACAGCTTGCAGGAACAGAAAGCTGCGAGTGAAATCACAGGCCACCAACATATATAGAGGTGATATAAAGTACCCCAAGTTTGGTCACTGGTTCCACATTAACAAGGCATTTGTCCTTGATTCGCATATCCTGAAGGTTAAGAGTGAAGTGCAATATAAAGTGTCAAACTGAACTACACTGGTTAATATAAGATTGCTAAACTGTGCAGCTCAATGAAATGTGCAATAATTGCCTGTTATGCAATCTAAAGCACATTTGGTTTCACCACCACCCCCCAAAAGTATGTATTTAGTTTTGACAGAAATAAGTTCTTTCATATTAAAATTGTTACTGGAGATATCATCTAAGATCTCCCATCAGACTGCAATATATCACACAAACATTTCTTTTCCTGGCAGATTTTATTTTCACTTAGACAAAAATCCTCTACCATGAGCTATATGTTTTGTGTTATATGTACACCACTGGTTACTTATTTTCTTCATTACTATTTTCAATGTTTTAAAGCTGATTGTAAAAATTTTCCTCTAGGCTGATATTAGATTAATATATACATAATTCACATGAAATAACTATTTAATAAGTAAATATTTCAGAAAAATTACTAAGAAATGTTAGCAGGTTGATCTGATTGATTTTAAGTGTAATTCATAATTTAGTCTATTTCATTGATACAGTCTATGTATCTCACACTTAGCAGAGTCAAATCTGAATATAAAGCACAAGCTTTAGAGCTTTAGTTTTAGGGTCTATGCCACACCATTCAGTTTTAGACATCTGCATTGTCGGGCTAAATTGGCCTGTAACATGCCTGTCTTTAAAATCTTCATCTCTCCACAACCAATGAAATTCTCTAGAGAATTACATTCAGATATGGTGCTTAACCTGTATGCACTGAATAGCCCTTTCGAAGAATCTAATTTGATTTTTTGACCATAAAAGTAATCTATGGAGACAAACTGGAGTTGAGCAAGATGAACATACTGCTACTTGCTCTGACTATCATTTACCCATTTGCCTGTGCTAGTCGACCTGTTAACATATCACTGTATTTCTCACATATTTCAATTTACACTGGCTAATTACAGTAAAAACAAAACCAAAAGTCTTTCAAGATTTCATGGAGCTGTTGTTGGGTAAGACTGAGCAGCTGACTCCTCAGCAATTCTAAGTTTGGTTGTCTATTTTGTAACAGTAAAAAAAACCAAACAAACAAACAAAAACCTTAAAAGTAACTGCCATTTGGTACACAGAAATAAGACTCAGTTATCCAGTGTTATGTGAAAACAAATAATTTAAGATCTCAACACTAGAAGATTCTATAGTATAGTAGAATAAATGTAATGGGGTCTATCCACAGCTACCTCAGGCTGACTGCAAGCTAGAATTCCTGAATTTCATCCCCCTTCTTCTTAAGTGTTATACAAGTAACTTACCTTTTTTTTTTCCTCTAGATTATTCACTTGTAAAATGGTTTTACTGATTTATTGCCCAGAAAACACTGCACATAAGCAGCTAAGTCTTTCACCATAGGAAAGCAAAGAATTAACAATGAACTCTTGCATGTCAGGGACTGTGACGTTAACACAAAGTATAGTTTGTCCAGTCTCACCCATGTTACTTAAAAGAGCACAAAACACCACAGTGACCAATGATAACAGGGCAGGGATGATGACAAAGTAGTGGGATTTACAACTAATTCCTTGCTAAATCCACACTTGAGTTTGGCTACCCTATGGTTTAAATTTTTAAAATAAGGATTTGTATCTGAAGTCTTTGATTTGAGTTCTTCATTTTGTGAACTGTTTTAAATTAAGATAAACACAAATACGCTTCCAGTCCTGTATGCTAACAGGAGAACTAAGTACTAAAACATGGATATTTCGCTAAACAGATATTTTCTTTTTCTCCTTTTCTATTTTATGATAAGTTGTCAAAATGACCACATGGTATTGGATGTTTCCTTGTAAAGGACTCCTAAACCTTTTGCTAGTATAGAATTTAATAGTAACAGTCAAGAAAATATGTAAACTTGCCATAAGTTACACAAAACAGATCACAACAGCAGTCAAAAGTCAGATTGCTAGGCAAGACTGTATTAAAAGCAAAATAGCATATACTGTACTTTCATCCAGGAATAAGACCAAAGTATGTGGAGCTTCTGATATTTTTAGATTACCCTTACTTGGAAAAATTGTAATACCTATAAAATTCTAATAAGAAACTGAAGAAATGAACCCCTGTTCAGTATAAATATTTGTTCCAATGTTAAAAGTATTTGCATGAGTATAAGAATTGTATAAATTCTTTAGGCAAAACTATCCCTTTTTGTTTTGTAGACCAAAGAATGAGATTTATTCAAGATATCAAGCTCATATTTTCATTGTTATTAAAAGCTTGTAAATATACCATTACATAAAGACCCTTTGTACTGTCCAGCATAGCCTCTGTGCTTATTAGGTCCTGAAAACAAAGCTTAAAGTTTTGGAGAGTAATATTTTAATATTCTTCCCACAAAACTTGTTCGTGAAGTCATGCATGAGTTTAGAAATAAGTGCCATGTATTGTATAAACAGAGCCTTAAGAAACCCTTTTCTATATTCCAAGAAAGGCCATAATATTCCCTGAAATTCATCCTAGTTAACATCAAACAACTTTTACAAAAACACAGGAAAACAATGTTTCATTCAAGCTACAAGCATCCCCAACACAATGAAACAAAAGCAATTAGAAAGCCCATATTTGCTACCATAAATTCATGATAATGTAAAAGAATTTTTTTAAACTTCATAGATGAATCAAATCAAGTCCTTATATTTACTATAAGCATGTAATGAATTACCATAATCCTTCAAATTAAGTTTAAAGCTCACCTATGCCACACTGTTCTCCTGCTACATCCTCCTTGACTGCTTATTAAACAACTGTAGCAATCTCCCCGTTTATCAAAATACCCAACTGAATGAAAATAAACACAGATTAAGCAGCATGCCACAATTTTTTTACATTTAACTGGCCTCTAAAAAACACACCATAACTCCAAGTAGACTGTTTTAAGCCTAAACAGATTCAGTTCATGCATTTGAATGGACATCATAGAAACCCTCTTTCTCTTCTAAAGGAAGAAGGGTACCAAACACATTTGTGAAGACTTCCAATATCTTCTCCCATTGGTATAA
The DNA here is from genome assembly GCF_000737465.1 of Haliaeetus leucocephalus. Lineage (NCBI taxonomy): Eukaryota > Metazoa > Chordata > Aves > Accipitriformes > Accipitridae > Haliaeetus > Haliaeetus leucocephalus. Next base: position 12,356,090 of record NW_010972775.1, read on the forward strand.
CTTCTGTTAGAGCAAACTTTAACTCAGCTTCAGTTCTAGAAATCACATACCATTTTTACCTGCATTGGGCATTAACTTGCTTGTACTAACAGCAAAACCCTTCTGTCCATATGAAATGGGAAAGAAAAAAAACAAAATGCAAGTCCCAGCTTAGTCTGTGGCAAAAAAACTCCTGACCCTCCCTCCCACAACAGATTACTTAGCATCTTAAAAGAACAAAATCTAAACCCTACAAGCAACAGGGACAAGGGAGAGTCTTATTAAAAGGAGTAAGACTCCTAAAGTGTTGGGCAGAACTTTACAATACATAAAAACAACAAGATGCTAACAAGTTCTATTTCCAAGCACTCTATAGAAATCACCTGCAAGGAAATCAACCCTCTATCATATTCCCTAATGGGTACATTGACTTTCCCTACTCCTTCAGAGCAGGAACCTTGGTATTCTCGCCAAGACCTCCATGTCAGGAAGTAAGTTTCTGATACTCAGACCCCTAAACATCAACTACCTTAATCTGTCCATCCAGAATATATGTTCATAATGATCTTTCTACCACGAGCGGGACCAATTGAGAGTCAATCCAAAAGTCAAACTTTGATTCCATTGGCATCCATATCTACCCAGCCAAACAACACACTTGCCGCTTCCTGCCCTTTTCCTTAGCAACTTCCAGAACAACTTTCATCTTCCAGCAATTAATAAGCAGCAGTATTTAAGAGGGTGTCAGACCTTCAAAAAATGAGGTTTATGAGTGGATCTTATAATGAACTGTTGTACTATGACCCCAATCAGAATCAGTCAAAAATCAGTTCAGAAAAGTAATAGAATTATTTTTATGTTATGATATTCAAGAAATAACCAGGCTTTTAGTTATCATGAATCCATTTAAATTTTTATATCTTTGTTTAAAAATTATTTCATAAGTTAAAGAATTTTCAGTGTAGCCCATATGTAAACAAACAGGAAACTTAACAGGAATACCAGAAGGGGACTCAAAAGAAACTACCAGCTATCATTTAAATCTACCTTTTGCATTTCACAGTTAAAAACAGACATGTTTTAGAGAATGATTGTAGGAGGGCCTAGCAAATACTTTCCGCGGTCAGAGCAGTAGTGCAAAAGCTATAAATGGAACGAGTAACATTTTAAAGTTAGAGTTGAACAATAGGAGTTATATCATGTTCTTTTCTGGCTTCAGAGCATGAAATTTCAAGCTATTCAAGAAATTTAGAAAACATCCATATCCCACAGAGCAATGTATTGCAGAACTATGTAAAAGAGTCTGAAAATTAAAACAGCCGTTCTCCACTCAAGTAATATGACCTTGCTTTTCATTACAACTAAGTATGTGAGGTAGAGCTGTACCAACACAGCTAGACTGGTTTTAATATGTTAAGGGTTAACTGAGGTATATGTTCATAGCATATGTATGTAAAAATGTATAAATTCACGCCATCATGAGTTTGTGTAACAGACCAGCATGAGAACCCAATTCTTTCAATCAAAATATAATCTCCTGACCAAGAATTTTGATCCTACCTAGAAAAAATACACACATATATTTTACAGATAAGATATAAAATATTTAGTGTGGAAGAAAAGTGATGCATAATTTTGTGGCTATACTAGAGGGCTGTAGTATAATTGTACTCCAGTATAATGTATTTGATGTTTATAAAATTAGTTTTAATTTAAAATTAGTACTGTATTGTCTGGAAAATACTAGCAGTGTCACATCTGTGGAAAAAAAATGACAAAGTATCAGCTGGCTGTCATAAAACAGATGGCTACTACTCTAAGCAATTGGTTCTCTTTAGAATTAAAAACATTCCAAATTTGAATAATAAATACTACTTGTGTTAAATAAAGTGAAAGATCATCAAACATTCTAGAAAACAGTTTCAAGTTGCCATATAATGTATAACAAATATAAGACTACAACCTAGACTGGAGACATTCCAAAACTTTAAACTTAACTACAAATTAAAGATTTCTTGTTTGTACTGTTTGTCTAAAAAACACTAGGAGCTAATATAACTGAGGGTAGAGGACAAAAAATTAACAAAAGTATTGCTTAAATGTTTTAATTTAAAGACTAACAAAATCCTGTGTGTTGACAGAGCAATAGGTCATATTTCAAAATGCACTTACAATGCTCAGGGACTCTCCAGAGCAGTGAAAGCCAACAGGTTTGTTTCCTACTTCTTCTCAGGGCCACACAGTTATAGCTCAAGTGTTTTAAGGAGCTGCACTTGAGTCAAGGGAAGGTTGCTTCAGATTATTAATGGAAAACAAATAGGGGGATTAAGGCTGAAGACAATGGAAAGGAATAGAACGTGTGAGAATTCCTCAATTTTATTATCCTCCAGTGTTGATGTGGAAAAAATCCCTTCATCAGTTGACTGACCTATAGACTACAGTATTGTCATTTCCAAAAGCTTACTAGGTTTTCAAAACATAGTTTGATAACGTAACATAATATTAGATACTTACAAAATAATAAAACCAAATACAATAGCCTAGGGTTCAAGAATATTAGTTCTTAAGCAGTCTTCTCAAGCAATAATTCTTAAGCTTCACAATAAGAAAGAAAAGTGACTTTTAATATTTAGAATCATTCATCCCTTCACTCCTAGTTATAAAATGAAAATAAACCAGAAGGAAAACAAAATGAAAGAAAAGAAAAATAAGGTGAAAATTCTGACAATAATAAATACTTGCCTAGTGTAAAGATGGGGCCAAAAATTGGCATCAGTGATACCAATCTACTAAGACACCCTGATTTTGTGATGTGCATAACAGAAATGTTGTATTAATAAAAATGATTGCTTTAATATCGAGCTATGTTTGTGAGCAGACCTGCAGTCTTTTTAACCTGTTTAAGGTAGATCTGCACAAATTAGTAAGTTTTCTATACCTCCATGTGGCACCTTAAATTTTATCCAGATCATATTGGTGTTTCATCACAATACCTTTTTTTGCCACAAGCACTGCAGAATACATATATATTTTGAAGTTTAATGATGTCACTAACTCTTACATTCATCCATTTTTAATTCTGTAATCTATGTAAAAACACATTCACAATTAATAATGCTTTAAGTTACAGATAAATATTTAAACTTAGTGGTATAAAAACTCTAGCATTAACAAAATAGATGCTTAAGATCATCTAATGAAGTTGACAGTGTGTTCATTTATTAACAAAAAGAAGGTATGAAATTTGGGGGGCGGGGGGGCGGTACTGATGACATAAGTATTTAACTTTTTCACAAGATTCCTCAATGATTTATATAGACTAAAACAGTCTTTGACAAACCACTGCATGCATGAGGAGAGCAAAAATAGTGGTTGACAGAGAAAGGAAATTAAAACAAGCAAAGCAATGTGGAAGATGTAGATAAATGAAATGAAGCAGAAATAAGACAATAGGCTCTTTTTCACTTCCTTGAAGAATATTTCCTCTTGCCAGCATTTGCAATGATCTTCTATATTGGCATTCATTATAATGGAGGAAAAAGACCTGTTCATTAATAAATATTACTTTAACTTGAAAAACTGAAATAAAGTAGAAGCCTATTGAAATTTTTACCTAAAGGCACAGTGGGTGTAACAACGCAGCCTTGAGGGGTTTTTTTCAATGTCAAAGAGGAGCATGTCACGTATCTTGTTTCCTGAAATCATTAAGAGTTCAGAGTGCTTCTCTATAGCAGTAATATAGCAGTACTGAGCTAGAGTCAATTTCAGAACAAAAAATACTTAAGGCAGACTGGTTTGCTTTGCTTTTAGCTTAAATCCTAATTTACTTGTTTTATGGGCTGAAAAAACAGTTAGGTATTTGTATAACTGTGAAATACGCTCTGCACTATCAATGTACTAGGTCATTTGGCTTAGACATGTACAATACTTCCCTTTAATACTGATCCAAGTACATGTTGTTCTGGAAAGAGTTCAATAGCAGCATTTTCATCTAGAGCCAGAATGCACTAGTTTTCCATTTCTATTGTCTTCTGTACTTTATCTTAAGTGGGGAAATGTATATTAGTTGCAGCATATTTAACTTAATTTTATTTCGTTTTACAGGTGTGCTAATGCATTTGGATAATCTTTAAAGAAAACAGTTGTAGGAAATGTAATTATCTTCAGTATTATTTCTCCAGTTAATTTGTAGAACAAAGCTTAGGTCAAGATAGAAGTTGATCAAGATGGAAGCTTTAATCTTTACTAGCAATCTAAATGGAATCTTAGATCCACAGTCTTCAGTTTTATATCCCAAACAAATGCTATATATCGTAGTTGACCCACATCTAAATGACACTGCCTAGACAATCTACTGTTCATCTATTACGTATGAAATCAACTATTAACAAGTACTAATCCCAACAGGACTTTGGCTACCAAGTTATGCTCAATACAAACATTAAGCACAATCCTGTTCCAGTTAATCAGTATGAAGATATACTGAATTGTGGACTGCCTTCCTTGGAAGTAATAAGTCACCATGAAACCTGACAAGCAACATTCAACAGGAACCAATAAGCACTATTAAAAACCCCAGCTACTTGCTAGCAACAGGTGTCTATGACACCCTGTGAAAGAGAGTCAGGTAAGTCAAAGTTGTGGTTCCATATTTGATACTGAAATTATTTTCTTATGGATGGAAGTGGAGAGACAGCTCTTAAGGAAAGAAACAGTGTCTGGCTTCACCTCAATAGGATTTGCAAACAGTAACACATCATCATGATTTACAAAGCCTTGCTTTTGATTTCTAAAGAATCCAGCCTGAGGAAGATTTTAAAAAATTTTAAGGTACTAATAAATTGGTCTGACCCTTCTGTAAATAAACACAATGCTAAAAATTTTTACTGTGACTTTCCATCTATGAAAAAGAACTTTCTCTTTCAAGGCCTTTTAAACTAGCAACAGTAGAAGGAATCAACATAAAACCTTTACATGCACAAATTCAGTGTTACAACTATAAGAGGCAAACAATGATGGTCACTCAAGAAGCAAGTAAACTCCTCTCATGATGTGGAAATGATGCCTGTTGAATCCACAAGTTTCAAAACTCACTTCCATAAAACTAACATGTTTTTATATGTGCAATATTTTGTGCCACATACCTTAAGTTCACATTAAAAAGTATGTGCTCCTTGTACATGTGTTTGGGTGCTCATAAATTGATCTTGGTCATATAAAATTAAGAAATGTTATATACAGTAGCTTTATACAGGAAATATTCATTTCATTTGTGCATAAATTTAAAAATAAATTTACATATCAAAACATATCTAAACCCAACATTAAGTTGTAACAGTATGCTTCTATACAGTATTTTATAGGTTTTCCCATATTTCAGTCTCTCTAGCTGACAAAGCTAAGTGTCTAGCATTATTAGGAGTCTTTTTTTTGAAGCTGTAAATATTCTTTTGGAAATGAGCAAGCCTGGTCTTGGCACATTCTGTATAACATTGCCGGGACTACTACTTTTGTGCTCTTTCCCATCTACACACGCTTTTGTCAGAAGTCACCTAACTAATATTTTCAGCAAGTTTGGCAGGGATGGGGAGAGTATTGAAAAGTAGGCACCAAGCAGGTTCATAAGGAAACTGTAAATATGCGACTTCAACATAAAAAAGGCCAAGTCTGAAGTTTATTATGAAATCTATTTCATAACATTTTATTTTCCCTTTATAGCATAAAATTCCACATAAGAGTCCGCCTGGAAAGCACTGCATCACTAAAGCATCCACATTGACTGAGAATAGTGTCAGACACAGCAGCTTAAGTAAACAGAAAATAAGTATTAATACATGTGAAATACCACAAATACTTTGAGTTTTTCCATACAGGAAACTAATAGGTTCTTGAATAAGACATTCATAGCTCAACACAAACCATCCATTACTTTTGGTAAGGGACAGCACAATACAGTGCCAAGTATGAGATATCTTAATTAACTGCTGATGTGCTGACCCATATTTAGAAGCAGTAAAGTTGAATTGGTGGAATGACTCGCACAGGCTGGTTAGCCCATCCATGCTGTGCTGTGTACAGATACCCTCATCACAGCATCTGAAGTTTCACTTCCCTCATCTAGTATGACTTTCAAAGCTTCAAAAGCTTCTTTACACCTCCTGCCACTAAAAATTCTTTCTAAGCAAGTTGGTTTTCAGTAAACATTGTTTTAAACCATGTTCCTTTAAATCATTAAGGAATATATATGTGCTAGGCATCCACAGACAGAGGAGTTCTAAACAAGCCTTTAGAAATCTACCTAAATACTGTGACCTCTGATTATTAAAGACTTTTGTTCATAGTAAAGCTAATAATTTTTCCTTGATTAGTTTGGCGAACTTATTGATAACCATATAATACTTTGACTGCTTTGTAGTTATAATCCTGGGGCACTAGCTATATCCAAAAAATCCTTCATTGTCATTCTTCTCCATTCGTAAATAGAATGGAATCACAACTGACTATAAGCACTTCCCTGTCCACAGGGCTTATAGAATATGTTCAGATAAATTAAACTGAAAAGTTCTATAACACACACTTGATGCATTCCAATAGTTTATAGCTTTTAACTAACTGCATATATATTAAATATATGCAGCAGACCAATTCTTAAATCTTCCATCTGTTTATAGCTCAAGTGACACTACTGTTTACTCCAGCCAAGATTCTATTCCAGCCAGGATTCTACTAAAAAGTAGCAATAAGCAAAATACAACTTCATGAATGCTAATGAAATTATAATGTTCCAGTATCTAAACAGTCAGAAAATTAGAAGGATGCAGAACAATCTTTTATTCCTTTTCTGGTAAAAGGAATAAAAAGGCTTCATGCACTTTATATGGGTCTATTTTCATTCACATTACAAATACAATTCCTCCTATTGCTTTGAACAAACCTACTCTAATACAGTGAGAGCAGGATCCGAATTTACAAGAAAAAGCATCACTTTCATAAGACAAAACATTTTTCTCCTAAGTTTCCAAGACAGGCTATATTTTCTGTGTTTTATTATTAATTCCCCAAAGATATCTGGGGCCAATCAACCTCCTACAAACTGCTAAAATAGGTCCTCCATTCCAAAAGAAACAGGAAAAGCAGTAGGAGACAGTACCAGTGATATTCTGTCCATGATAAAGCTGTTCTTTTCATTCCTCCTATAGCGTAACCAGACAGTCTAAAGCTGTCAGGGAGTTGGAGTGAAAACATAACAGTCGATGTGAAAATGAAAAATAAGTGTTGATGTCTCATGAGCTAAGTATTTGGATCAAAGAGAACCCAAAAGTATCAGCAAAGTTGTCTGTGTATCATCAAGATTCCTATGAGCAGATCCTCAGCTGGAAATCTGCCCCCTACACTTCATCTTGTGTACCAAGCAGATTTGTACAATGATTCTGTCTTTCCCCAAACCACTATCTTCCCTACAGTCATATAGAAAAAGTATGGCAATAAACTCTAAGCTATGCAAAAAAACTTATGCCAAATCAAATGCCTTACTATATATATGCCAGTCAAAGCAGGACTGGTGTTACCAGGCATCCAGGTCCTAGTAATACAAGGGCAAGGAATTTAATTTTTTTTTTTGCAGAACAGGAATACTTAAAGGCAGCTGAACAACTTGGACCTTTTAGTTTGAAACGGGACAAGTCAGGAAAGTATTGCCATCTGGTATTAGTACAAGAGAACCTATTCTGTATGTACTAAGTGCCAAAGAGTGCAACACTCAAAAGGTTTGCAAATGGTCATTTTTGAGACATGAAAATAAAACTGGAGGAAATACAAAATAGCAATGGAATAAAATACATCAAAAAACAGTTTAAGTTTTGCCAGTTCAGTAATCAATTCCAGACTGAATTCTCTCACCTTTCCTCATTTCTCTTTAATGCCAGATGCCCTTTAACAGGCATTCTACAAGGTTTCTGGCTTTGAGATGATCAACAGGACATTACTTCAGCTTTCCTTTTTTGAGCATACTTTTACAACCAGAAAAGTGAGCTACATATTTTGTATATTTGTATTTTAAGGCAAAATAATTGTAAAATAAAATTTCTCAGCATATCAGAAGAGCTATGGGAGATTATTACAGAAATATACTCAAAACTGTCGATAATACTTACCTTTTGGAGAAAAACTTTTAATACAAATACAAAGTGATAAAGGGTGACAATTTTCAGTTATGCTGTGGTTGTAAAAAAATCTAATTTTAAGAAGAACAAAAAATAAGTTTAAATACTAGCAAATTTATTCACAAATTGCCACATAATCACACCCTTTTATATTTTAGGGTTCTTAATTGAGAGAAAGCCATGACAAAAAAAATTTAAAGGTATTTAAATTATTTTTTTTTAAATACCTGTAGTTTAATTCAAAGGGTTTTTTTAAAAACAGAAACATTCAGGGAAACTGATATGAATAACCCTTCATTCAACATATGCCCTCAGTATGAATATTGTTAGGCAAACCCAAAGGAAGCTACTGTGAACACTGAAAAGAACTCAAGAAACTCATAACCCTGTAAAATGAATTTGTTTATTGGATATGTTGTGAGGCTGGGGAAAGATGCTTGTCAGGAAAAGAACCACACTTACTTTTAGGCTACTGTATATTCCACTGTGAGCAGAATACTAGGGAAAATAAATCAACAGGAAGTTAGCTGTGCAGTACAGAGATCATCCTCTTATCCCTGAAGTATGACAGTGATGCCAGACACCGTCAATATGCACCACAAGCGACATCCAATATTACAAAATTGCTAAGTCAAAATAAGTATTTGCTACTATAGCTGTGTATCTGAACTATATTAATGCTCCACAGGTAGCCTACAGTACAAAATTTTGAATGCAAAAAAGGTAGCAAATTTTTCCATTGCCTTTCCTAGATACACTTTTGGCATGATACCTTTTTTTGTAGAATCTAGCTCTGCCCTTTATATATAGTATTTATTGTGACAAATTATACAAAATATATTGTTGTTCTGACAGTGTTAATACACTTCTCTCGCTTGGTTTTCTAGCCTATTATGAAGTCCACCAGAAAAACATGTAAACATTACTTGCATACTAAATTGGGTACTTCATTTGTAAGTGTTTCCTAGAGGTTTTACATGCATATTAAAAAGAAACACAAAAATACAAACCAAGAATACCAAAAAAACTACAACTTTATCAACAGAAAAACTTTGGTCATGAAAAGAGTACTGCTTACCCCAGTCAGTGGTTCTCAGAGACGTGCTCTGCCCAGTTACCCAGGTGAATTCTTTCCCCATGTTGAGCATATTAGGGTGAAGTGAACCAGGTACCACCCTCAGGTCTCTCCCCAAAGCAAGATTTGAAAACAAAAAGATCTGAGTAAGACTCTGAAAGACTCTGAAGGACAATCAAAGTGGAGCATACATACGTACAACATCTCGAAGGATTCCTGTAACTAGTAAGTTTCATTTTTATCTTTAAGTGGTTGTACACATGGACTGTGACTGACATCCAAGAAATAAGCCCTCACATTGTCAAAATTATTTTAGGTGGTATTGAGTCCTCCACGTGAACAGAAACTGCTGAACCACTTCTCCAAATACAAAATAATTTCTGTGCATCTCTGCCATTACAATGCCTTATGAAAATTTTCATGAGCTCTAGTAGGCTCTTCTTCAGATGCAAAGAATGCACACACATTTTCTTTGGTATTGTCAGTGACAGCTTTATTTGCTTGACTGCATTCTGATCTCAGAGGATCTCATGGTCTTATGACATTTTAATCCAATCATTGAATGAAACAAAGACTGCGACCATCAGTGTTTAGGGTGCCTGATTGTCAGAACACAGTCCCACAGCAGAAGGACTCTCTCATACTAATTCTAGATGTTTCATGTGAAATCTAATGTCCAAATGAACTGAACTCAGTAACCTCACAAAGTATCTTGTTTCTCCAAGGGAATTACTTGGTTCTGGTCATGTTTGTTTCCAGGTCATTGTAAAATTAAAATTTCTAAGATATCTTTATTTAAAACCAAAGATGACTTTAGAAACAGGAATCCTGAAAATCAGGAATTATAAATCCATTCCCTTTCTGTGAAGCCAAAAATCATCATGTTGAACTTTAATTGTGCAAATTGAGGCATTATTTTCATAAGTTCATGATCAGTCACCTTCTTGGCATTGCATAAAGTGTCTGCTGAGATACTGGAGAACCAGCAATGTAAAACATCAGTGATTCTGCTTTAGTTTTACCTTTCTGAATCAAATAGAGACACCTTCACCAGTAAGGCACTTAAGAACACACTGCCAAGTATAAACTGATTCAAACCCTGTGAAAGTATACAGGGGGACAGGACAACATAGAAAGAGCTCCTGTAAGAATCCTTGGTCATTGTAACAGACAATAATCAGTTCAGCTTTCAAACATAGATATGGTAACCCACATCATTCCTCATAAAAAGAGAAAAGCAGACCAGAAAGGGAGCCTTAATCTCAGATTATTACATATCTATCATAATCCTGCAACAGATACCAAACTGATGATGAGAATCAAACTTAATCCATATACGGTCATAAGTTTATATACATATCAAACAGATGCCCATTGCCAATAACATTGTGTATGGATAAAATAAAATTTGCTCACACTGAAAGTGGAAGAGATGTACACCTCTACTTTAGCACCCTTCCATCAGCAATGACTGGGTGCCAATCAGAAGGAGAAATCCAAAGAAATTGACAATGTTCTCTCACTGAGAACAACCTTAACATAGAGGAAGTCCCTCAACTGAATGAGCATAGAGTCATCTTAAACTACTAAGCATCAAATTCACAATGCTCACTTTTTTGTGTCCTGATGGGTAAAAGTCAGGAGCCAATGTAGACTGAACTTTTTGTCATAAAATAAAATGTAATCACTTCAACAGCTAAAGTGAACTACTGCAGATAACTGATAAGGTTAGGGTAGATGTTAAGGGCTTACCTTCTCAATAGTAACACCTAGTTGGTCTGTGCAATGACTCCATTGCTTATTTCCAGAAAGTTTTGGGGCCCTACATTATATCATCTTTGCTGGGTATGAAGCCCACTAGTAGCATCCCTCTGTTACATGGTCATTTTCCATTATAAAACTGTCATGGTTTAACCCCAGCCAGCAACTAAGCACCACGCAGCCGCTCACTCACTCCCCCCCACACCCAGTGGGATGGGGGAGAAAATCAGGAAAAGAAGTAAGACTCATGGGTTGAGATAAGAACGGTTTAATAGAACAGAAAAGAAGAAACTAATAATGATAATCATAACACTAATAAAATGACAACAGTAATAATAAAAGGATTGGAATGTACAAATGATGCGCAGTGCAATTGCTCACCACCCGCCAACTGACACCCAGTTAGTCCCTGAGCGGCGATCCCCCCGCCCCCAACTCCCCCCAGTTCCTATACTAGATGTGACGTCCCATGGTATGGAATACCCCGTTGGCCTGTTTGGGTCAGCTGCCCTGGCTGTGTCTGTGCCAACTTCTTGTGCCCCTCCAGCTTTCTCGCTGGCTGGGCATGAGAAGCTGAAAAATCCTTGACTTTAGACTAAACGCTACTTTGCAACAACTGAAAACATCAGTGTTATCAACATTCTTGCATACTGAACTCAAAACATAGCACTGTACCAGCTACTAGGAAGACAATCAACTCTATCCCAGCTGAAACCAGGAGAAAAACACACACATCTCCCACAGTCTTCCAGCAGTTAAATTTTGTAGAACAATAACAAAAATTATACTGCTTCTTACAAGACATGAAATAAATTAAATTATGAAGTTCTGTTTTGTCTACATAGGAACTGTGTTAAATATTAGAATTAAGACAAAAACCTAAAAAAATACATTTTAACTGTCTTCAACTGGAAAGGTACCTCATTCCAGAGATGACCTGAGTATCTTAAAAATTACAGACTGACTGAAGATCCATGAGCTTCTTAAGACCATACTTCTGCATCTGGAAGGAAAAAACAATGAGGAAAGTCCCAGCCAAGGAGAATCACCCTGACATCAGGCATATCCTCAGTCATAACAAGAATGGGAAAAGAGAACTCTATCAAATGCATGGGATCACTCTTTATATAATATCTTACCGAGTTTGCACATCTAAAATATGAAAGGAAAAAGCAACTTTTTTTTTTTTTTTTTTTAATTTGAACAATGGAATAATCTGTCTGCACTGGACAGTAGAAATAAAACATGGTAGTACCACTATCTTCATGCATTGAATGAGAAGTAAGAGAGTTAAAGGAAAGAAATTCTGTCTTGAATATCTGGGCAGATGCACTTACAGCATAAATGGATATGGGCAGATATTCAAATATAGAACTGCTTTTGAAGATTGAGAACTACCCACATCATTTACTATATAAGGACAGTGGATCTAAGCTCTGTATTATTTGATTTTCAAACTTTTAAATAACAGAATCTGTTGCTAATGAAAAAGTGAATGTGTTGCCATTTTTGTCAAATCTGTTAGAAGAGATGTTTGAGGAACACTCAAAAAAAGAAAAGTACAAGAATAGAAGCTGCCTATAATATTCTTCCCAGTAAGGATCCTGTTTATTCAAATTTCACTTGTATGATGCAAAGGATATAATTGTAATTATGACAGCATACAAAATTCAAAAGTGCACTGCTTTTCATTACTGCCATGTGACTTACATGTGTCATTAATAACAGCAGCATGATTTTAATATGATGTGCTACACAAAGACATTTTATGAGAAGATTTGAATGAGAACTGCTAGCATCTGTTTATAAGTAGAAATTTTGCAAATAGAGTAGAGCTGAAGTCAGGAATTTTGATCTCGTTTATCTGGTTATGACTAACTGCATTGACAGATGCTTTGTCTAGTGCATGTGGTGCACAAGTGGTGAAAGATTAAGGGCAAGACATCAGAAAGGACAGGAAAAAAATGCTGAGCATCAAGCAGTCCATCTGCTTTGGCCATACAACAGATATTATCAAGTAACTAAGAGGCCAAATTTTAGTCTGCTTCAGCAACTGTGTCACCTAAAAAGCAGTTTCAAATTCTACTTACTAATACACATTTAAGACTTCGGTGAATTCTCTTTAAATATACTGTTTCACTTAAAACACAGCAAGACAAATGCAGGAGTTTCAGTTTATATTTAAGCCCAGGCTTCTTCAGTATCACTAAAGATGGAGTATGTTAGGTTTTTTATATCCAACTTAAGGAATAAAAATAAATTCTTTGCTGACTATGAATTTAACACTGTGTAATTAGGGCTGTAATCCTGTGAGGTTTAATCTCCTCTCTTTAAAAATATATAAACACACAAATATGGCAGCTAATATCAGTGCTTTTATTTACTAGATCTTCAGAGAGCCCTAACAGTCATTATTACACACAAAAGTCAAAGAATCAAGGACAGCTGAAAAAGGACTGGTGATGTGATCTCTTTCAAGAAGTTTGCTGCACAGCTTCTAAGAGTTCCCCCTTTAGAGCACACTGAAATACCTGAGTTTAAGTACCACTACTGCATGGATTTCTACATATGACAGGATATGAAATGTCATCATCAAGATTAGCAATGGCCCATAAATAAAAAAGCAGCTACAAACAGCTTGGGATAATATTTTCTTTTCTCTATATAGTACTATGTAAGAAAAGATATAAACCCTTGAGGTTAGCAGCAGCCATCTTGTTATTTTTTAAGTGGAACACAGCTTTATCCTGTAAAAGTTACACATTTTTAGAAGAATTTCCATGCATTTTTTACCAGGCTTGGTTTAAAAAGGAAAAAACAGGAAATCAACCAGATGATCGAGTTTTAACAAAAAAATATATTCTATATGGATTGCAGAAATCTGACCTTTAGTTTTGATTTAGTTTAAGGATTTTCAATATAGTAATTGGAAACAAAGTAAATGTATTAGCTGCAATTCACAATTCCAGTTATCTTTGTGTAAAACTCCACGTAGTCTTTTATTCAGAACAATCTGTGTTATTTTGAAATAATATCAATCAATATCCACTTATCAGCTTGCTCAGACATTGTGAAAAATTTGTAGCAGAACACGAAACTGAACCAGGCCTTACAACTTCCAGGTTACAGTACTAATCACTGGACAGTTTGCCACCCTCCTTACAAAATTCCACACACAGATACACATATAAAATGATTTGTTAGATGAGGACCACCACATAAACAGCAAGATAAGAATTCACATCTCCCCAAATGCATTCTCCTTTCTTTGTTTTTACCACTACATTACACACTTGCTAAGATGGGCATTGTATCACACACATCTGTGCTTGAGATGCTCATTTTTGTAGGAATTCATTAACTGCCTGATAAAGGACCATTAAATTCAGAAAGCCAAGCACTAAGCTACATTGCAGTATATACTGAACAAAATCAGGATGGTTTTAGCTTTTAGAAGAGAATAAGGTAGGGCAATACAAACAGCACAGAAAAGTACCATAGCTCCACAGGACCACATCAGGACATAACGATATTCAGTGTTGCTTTAACCACTCCGTTCAAGAGTAGCATGGTCATACAGAAACAAATGACTAAACTAAAAGATCCCAAATTGTAATCATATGAAGCTAGTTCACAGGACAATGTTTTTCTAAACTTCTTCAAAAGCAAAATTGAGAAAATACCACTTGGCATTTCAAATGTATAACTCAACAGTATCAAATGCAAGTAAACAGTTAGACTTTGGCAAAATAATCTCATAGTTAAAAATTAAGTAATCAACTGCAATATTTTCTTACTTGTCACCAATGGACACTTCAGATTGTCAGTTGTTCACCTGGTTATCACTTTTATGGCAAAACTGCAACATCCAACATGAAGATAACTGAGCATCAGCAAAACATTTGAGGAATATATAGCATCTTCATTAAAGAAACTGTCTTGCCACAAAATCCCATCCTTTGGGATGAAAAAGTTCATTCTGAATGTAAACCTAATGGCATTAAGTGTTCTATAAGACTATTTAGCATTTTTCAGGTCATTAAAAAGCATATCTGATTTGAACTCACATATAAACAACTCCAAGCTATTGTTCAAAGTCCATAAGTCTGCCAGTCTCAGAAATGCTGCTGCAGCTTCCACCAATTCCATGTACATCCAGTTAGAGTTAATAAATTGTTTGCAGTCCTTCATCTAGTTTCCAACTAAAAAAAATGTTGATTACCTGTATAAGTCAATTGTCTATACTTTCTTCAATGTTTATAATATTCTGATTCATGACTCCAGTTCACAAAGTATTTGGAACACATCTTAAGTTTTCTATGAAAAATATGTCTATTTTACATATTTTCCAAACTACAGTTTACCACTATTACTTAAAAACCTCTTGACATTTCTCAGAAGCAGTTTTCCACTGATCAAGCAGCCCAGTTACAGGTTAAAGGGCTAAATCCTGTAATTATTCAGACTATAAGCCTATTTTCTGAATAAATATACTGCTCCGTATAAGTTTGAAGAACATTGTCCAGCATTCTTGGGTTTGAACTCTTTGGCTACAGTAAGCTCTTTTCATTTCTAACATAAATATAGTCAATACTTACTTAAAAAAACCCAAACAAACAAACAAAACCCGCATTCTCAGCCCAACATCCAATAACCATTACATTTTTATGACTTTCTTTGATGCTGGTATATATTAAATAACTTATTTTTGAGAAACCGTTTGCTAAAACAAGTTTTTTCCCTCATCCAAAGTGATCTGTTACTGTCAATCTTTCTACATTACTGTTACATATTAACAAAATGGAAAACAGCCCAGCTTTTCCAATCAGATGTCTTCCTTTAAATAAGCCATACAAAGAAAATGGCTTCCTTTAATTTATTGGTTTTCATTTAAATGATTCCCTTCAAAATCAATGACTCAAATTCCCCAGGAATACTTTTCATGTGATGTGTCAGAAAATTTGTCTTTGACGTAATTCTAAAAATAGTGTTTGTTTACAGTTATTAGAATGATAACATTTTATTAGTGACTTTAAGCAAAGCCTTGAACTAGAAACTTGACAACAGCAGTGAGGAGATCAGCAATACTACTGCAGTATTTCTTTCAGAATCTAGCCTTTTGGCTGTCAGCTCAGAAGAATGTTATTTCTGTGAAGTGATGTTTGTCATTTGTAGTTGTTTAGCAACATTTACAAAGCATTTCCATAGATGCTAGAGACATAAACAACTTTAGTATTTCAATGTATATATTTTTCCTGTCTCCTGCATGAACAACAATGCTGCTACTTCCACTTATTCATGACATCCCACCATGTACATTGAAAGGTCCTAAGGGAAGTCTACATTATAGATTTAATTCAGTACTTAAGTTTTGCACTGAAATGATAATGTTAGACACATTAAGCTCTATGATTGTGAGCTACATAATGTGAGATAAATACATTAATGACTATGTAGCACTCTGATACCACAGCAATTGCACTTGTATGAGAGGGAGCTTATTTTAGTTTCCCGTCAAGTAAGTTGCATTAGTATGTTCTGAGCCAACATAATGCTTATGTAGTAGGCACTGATAGAGTAGAGCTCTATTTAGGTAGCTATGGTAGCTGAATTTCTATAATGAATTATAAACTTTTTAAAATATGTTGTGGATTTGGAGACAAGATTGTTTCTCATTAAATTCATATGCATCTACACCGCCTGTAAGGATACGAGCTCAGAGAACTGTTTCTGGGTTTAATTTCATGCACTCTGAGCTCTATGCTGTCACAGCCAACCTGCTGCTTCTACATATTTTGTCTAAGATTAAAGCTAGCTTGAGTTTGTTTACGCTACACCTTTGAGACCCCAACTCCTACTTGGATTGCTGCCAAGAATAATTACTTTGTCTCTTACCATGGGCATGACAGGTTTGCCCGCACTGAAGAAAAAGCACAAATTCTCCATGAACATGAGAGAATGAATGCATTTTTTTCTTCCCCCTAATATCTTATGTGTTTGACTTTTCTTACATCTTGCTGTGTTTTATTACATATTTTACTGGTTTTCAGAGGCATTCGAGGGGAAACAAGAGAAAAGCAAGCTCAGTTGTTAAAAATATTTCAAGCATTTTTAAAAATTGGAGTAAATTCCAGTTATCTGTTTATATAAAGTACAGAAAGCTCCATTATGATCACATAACGTAGACATGGCCAATTTGTGGTTCTTGAGCCCCATGCAACCTTCAAGCAGTGCAAGTGAAGCTCTAATAATGGGGCTAAATCATGTGACTAGCACATGGCTGTCCTGAGTTACTGAATAGTCCAAACCTACAGTTCTTATCACCCATAAAATAAATATACTATTCATCTCTCATCAGCTGATAGAAAAAATATCTGCAAAGCTCTTTGATATGCTTGAATAGAAGTATGCATGTTCAAAGTATTTTCAATACTGTTACAAAGTAACATTATTGAAAATATTTACTTTATTATCTTCCATAATACTTCCCCCTTTAAAGTATTCTTTTTAAATATTTATAATACCACTTTCATTTCATTGGGTTACTTGAGGACAGGGACCACTCAACTTCTTGTCCTGTCTCCATCTCCACACACTACCTGGCTACCAAACATGGCATTTTTCACTTCTGAAATTCTCCTAAAAGAAAATGCAGTTTCTCCTCTACATCACTTAAATTTCACACACACACACTTCTCAAATGTTTCCAGTGTTAACTTGGCACAAGTACCACCACATACCAGAAAGACTCACCATATATTCAGTCATCTATAAACTACCTTTGAAAATCATTGAATTTAATATCATGAACACAGAAATATTTCACTTCATTTGTTTAAAGCTACTGCATTAACTGATGGATATAAAACACAGATCAAAATTTGTTCAGAAATAAAAGTTTCATCAAAACACTTTTTTAAAAAAATGGAGTTGTATATCACCTGTAAAATTTGAAGAAAAAAGAAATAAGCATTTCTTTGGAATATACATCAGTATGGCAGTTAAAATATTTTAAGCCACAAGTTTAGCATTATGGGTATTTTGTAATTATCCCTTAATATGTCAAGAACATATGGCTGTAGCTAAGAAACAACTGCAATTCTAACTGATTTGAGTATCATTTAAAAAATTAGTATTGGAGTGCTCCATATTGCCTACATTTATCATCAGTACCAGATTTTTGCATAGGAAAACATACACGTGCTTGGAAAAAGGATACTTACACTCTTTAAGATTAACCCTTTCATTCCAAACTGTTGTGATTACAATAAGGGCTCCCTGCTTTTCCCAGCAGATGTCACTGCAAGGCAGGTGCAGAGAAGGCACATAGGTTGAAAAAATTGTGAAGTGCAGCGCAAGCTGCACAGGTTCACTTGCCCATACAAAAAAGCACTTTGTGGATCATTTAAATTCAGTATAACTTTTTACAAGATAACTTTAGCTTAACTGTTACAACAGCTATAATTCTGATTTGTAGGAAAGGATGAGATACCCAAAAATAAAACTTCTTTCCATTTCCTTTTAGAATGTACATTTGATTTTTCTAACTATGCTACTACACATTATCCTCACTACTGTAATTTTATATTTTTTCAAAAAAAAGTCCTTTCAAGTCTAAGCCATAAAAATGAAAAAATCTCAATAAGTTATTCACAAATCCTTTTACAGTGCATGTTAGAGACAAAATAAAAAAGTTTATCTCAAATTTGCTCTTTTCCAATTCTTGCAAAAGTGTATCTGTTACAACATACAAAAGCCTCATCCAAGCTATCACTATGAAGAGGAAATGAGACACAGAAGCCCTGAACAAATTGTTACACTCTGCTGATGAGGCACCAGCATGTCTCCAATGGTAACACTCTGGATTCTGTATATTCTTGGTTCAGAATATTTAAACACATCTGGTTCTGAGCTGCTAAATCGTGGTATTTTGTCAAGCATTTTCACATGGATGACTTTCCTTTGTCAAACTCCATAGGCCTTAAAACATTTTTCTATTCCACGTCTGTTGCATAAAGGATGTTGAGATAGGTTCACATGCATGAAGTTTTATTTGCACTGTCCCTGAACTGACACCATACATTGGCCATAAAGTTACAGGATGGGAAGGCAGGGGTGGCATGATAGCACAACAAAGCAGTCTCTCCTGGGGCCAGCTGGCAAGCAAAGCAATAGGCATTCTCAAACACGCACCCTCCCTCTGGCACATTCTGCAGTACAGCGGGAGACAGTCACTGTCACAATGATAGTTTTCACCACAGCTTTCCCTGCTAACACAGGCTTTTCATCAGGACCCACTTGATGTCCCTACTGGATGTTCTTTATTACACTATTAGGACAGCCTGAAGCACACCTCATTAAAGTGGAAGGTTTGCATGTTGCTTCATTGCTAAACTTCATCCATGTATATTATTTAATAATACTTACCAGAAATTTAAATTACTTATCTGCAACATTATTCCAGTTGACCATTAACGCTGAAAGAAACAGTAAAGGTGCACAAACATTTTGATCAAATGTGCAGAGGTACTGGCCTCACAAAAAAAAATGGAGAAAGCATATGATGAGAGGAGAAAAAGCTTCCTTACAGGTATAAAGAAGATAAATTATCTGATCAGAGAGCAACTTATCCAAAGAGCAGCTGAAAGTCGGAATATGGGTGAAATAGTCTGTGACTTCTAAAACTTCAGAGTATTACTGTTTTGGAGACATTTTGTTCTAGAAGTCAACTACAGTTGGCATTTTTTTAATACTTTAAAATACTTTAACCTCCATTGTAAGTTATTTTTATAGAAAGTTATGCTAGTAAAGATCTGTTTTAAATTAGCCTCAGATAATGCAATGCATAATACAAAGAAGCAGCACAAAAGTGTCTAAATTACTATGAAGTATGTTTAATTTTACTTAGCAGAGGTGTATTTTTTAATCAATCTTTAAGAGATATAGGGGAATCTGAAACTGGGAGACTGTATCCACTTCACTCTATACAAAACTTGGGATGTAGCAAAAACATAGGCATATAGTCCGGGTAGGCACTCTTGCAATAGGTTTGTACCAGCTAGCTATTCATTCCCCCTCTTCTCTATTCAATGTCATTCTAATAGAGAGATCTCACATGATTAATGGAGCAGGTCCTCAGCTTGTTTAAAAACAAGTAAGTATATGAAAATTTTTATCACTTATATCTCCCTGTTTCCACTTTTTTCAAGATTACTTCCTTCTTTTGTAAATACAAAGGCAATATTTCAGATGAAAAAATTAAACCAACAAGTGGAGGACAACACATTTATAGGAATTCAAAAGTAAAATCATGACTACTAGTGACTTCACAGGCTGGAAGTATTCCAGCTTTCAAATCTCAAACTCTAGAACAGAGCCTTTAGCAGGGAAAATAGTTAAAAATGCTTTCTTAAAGTAAAAAAATAATTTGATCAGGAAACACTAATTAGAGAAACAAATGCATATAGTAATTTTTCCACAGGTGCTTCCACAGTAGGACTCCACAATCTTCATGCAAATATGCTTTTAACAGTTACATTCTGTTCTGTGCAAAGTATGCACTGTTCCTAGATTGGCTGCCAGGGGTCTGTCCAACTTGCACTAAATTTGGTAGGATTTTTCAAATTAATGCTCTGGGAGATAACTGATCCGCTACTGAGCAGCTGCTTCTACTGTAAAGAAGTTGTCTATAATCTATAAGCAATAGAGCAAGTAGAATTCTACAAATTTGGACCTTAACTCTCAACCTCCTGCTGGGTGTGGTAAAGGTAATACAGCCAATGGCTGGTTTGGATCTACATGCAAACTCTTACTCAGCCTCTTATTTCAATTAAGCAACTATGGCTTATCCAGCTTTGGAGTTCAATGAAGTGAACTTATAACTTGGAAGGAGTCTGATCCCTGGTTTTCACCTTCAGTGAAAATGAAGATCATAGCAAGACTAGCACAACTTCTAATAACTTTGAAAGAGACTGACAAAACAAAGCCAAAAAAAGTTAAGAAACAAAGCATTAAGTGGGTAAAACACATACACTGCATGTCTTAAGGAAAAGTGTTTCTACTGAGATCCTTCATGTCATAAAAAAATTGGAAAAATAAGAACAGAATCTTTAGTTTTATGAAAGCATTTGTTCAAGAACCAGATTTACTTAGAACATTCAGAGTAAAAGAATTCATCTTCAGATCTATTGAATCAATAGTCACTTTCAGTCTTTTCAATGGGAGAGAACCATCACTTATGTCTCATAAGTGTAACTCCTTAGTCATGGTTTACATGACCTGACATGCTTTGAGGATTCTTTCTGGACCTTTTCACTAAAAATTACTTTACTAACAGTGTACTCAGCTATGTGTGATTATACCAACTTGATTCACCAGATTACCACTCTGGACTCTGAACTGTGGTTCATGTGAAAGCTAAGTTTAATTTGTAAGTTATTTATCTCAGAAGTTCTGATTTTATAGAATTCCCTGAAGTTAGTTTCCTTTAAGATTAATTTAGATGTTATATAGTTTCTTTATTTGAAGGGCAGAGACTGCCAAGAATTTCCTAACTAAAGAATGTCTTATTCAAGAGAACAGAGATGGATAGCAAAGGTAAGTTTTTATTAATGCACTGACAATTTTAATTAGTTCTTCTTTTAATGCTACACCTTTATGAAATAAAGAACTAGAAGTTTTAACCTATTGCATTCTAGAAAGGAATATATTCATACTCTGCTAACCATCAAATACAAGTATATTTGAAGTCATAATCAGATCTACTGTGACTGGATGCAGCTCCACCAACCTCAATAGGTTAATTATTTCACCGATGTTGCTTCAGAGACCATAGTTCACCACAATAACAAACAGCTGTTTACCATTAGCAAGATTCTATTTGACAAGTGGCTTTATTACTTTTTAATTATGCACTTTAATCTTTCACAAACTTTAATCATCATTCTCAATTACAATTGAAACTATATTTGACAGGAACCTCCTTTGGGAGAGATTCTGGAAATAAAACATTTCCTTCAGGCTACCGACGTTCATGATGCTTTTCAAGCTGCAACAGCAATTTGGGTGATGTAATAAACTACGCCTTCACTTATGTTGTTAGCTTGATACGGTGAAACACAAAAATCAGTCCCCCTTTTCTTTTCTGTTTTCTTTGGGGTGCTAACCAAAACACAAGTAGTACATATTATTTTCACTGCCAATGACTCCTATAGTATGGATCAATGTAACATGAATTTGGAAAAGTATTCTTATACTTCTGACCTACTTCAATGAGATCATTCATTGCACAAGAAGTTAGAGAGGCCTAAACCTTTGAAGAAAAGTATTTCTTTTGCAAATATTTCTAGCCTTTCCCTTTTTCAGTTCTGCTAATTCTATGCCTACTTGAATACATAGTTAAGTTGAAATGTCAAAACAACAAGGTAGATATCTAAATCAAATAATCTTCTGTACAGGTTTATAGTTAGCTAACTCCCTAAAGCACCTTTAAAGCACAAGGTAAGATCTCCAGACAGACACTATCAGTAGAATGTTGCTTAGTTACTTCAATGAAAAAGGTATTTAACTTAAGATCAAAGTCTAATTATGACATCTGCATCATAGCACTAAGTTGACCTCATCATAGACAGGATGAATTTGTAATTCTTCCATCAGGAAAAGTCAAAGAAAAAGAACATTACTTCATTCAGAAAAAGAGATCCTGGCAGCAATTTTTCAAAATAAGACACAGCTACAGTATTTACAAAGGAACAGGGGTGGTCTTGGTAACACCTGAAAGCTGATGCAAATTCAAGGTAATTGCATACTTGATCCCTTACAGTCGTCAACATCTCTAAGTTATTAATGCAGGTAGTAGCTCTTTTATTCTGGGAAATGTCTCCAAGTTCAGATTTGCTCTCTCAAAGGCCAGGGAAACATACACACAGATTTCAGGTTATTCCCAATGCCTTAAATACTTTTTTTATATCCAGTGATGATGCTGATTTACAAACCTAAACATCTGTTTCCAGTTATTTGGTAGCTAAGAAATTCAATTCAGCTTCCACAGCACTAAAGGAACAGGAAACTAATTTTAAGCAACATTCCCAAGTACTGAGGACCTGGCAGACTTGATACTCTTCTAAAAGGTATCAGCCATTGCTAAATTATGCACTTAAGTATTTGGTTACATCTACTACTGATGCAATAGCTAGAAATCCAATAATAACCAAGAACATTACATTAGATGATATAATAGTTATTATATGTAATGTCACTATTTTAAGTTTGAAAAGTCTATTTTATGCTATAGATAATGTTTCAAAGGAACAGTTTGAATGATCACCTTAGGGCAACATAATGTAAATAAACAAGATGATTTCTTTTCATATGTGCTGTACACTGTACTGTATACCTATGACTGACAGAACTAGAGCATTATGGATGCAGAGAAGAGAATGCCATTTTAAAAGAAAAAGATGTCATTTTGTTCACAATACCATGATGACATTAACTCACTGTGAAAGGTAATGAAAGGTTACACTGAACCTAGCTTAGACTGGACTAGGTTTAGCTGAGGCACATCTACTGTTACCTTCCAGTTAAGGTTACAATAAAAGACATTTAAGTACCTGTCACTACCCTAAAATCCAGGCCAGAGTAAGCTGCTCATGAAATCAAATGATTGCTATTAGCCAGGCTTTGCCAGGTTTCTTGAGGGATATCACTAAGTAGTAAGAATTCTTTGTGTGGCTTCAAATAAATCCAAAAGCTCTATCCCTTATATACTAATTGTAGGTGCTATAAACACCATCTCTAAATGTTAGGTGACTCCTGCATTCAGAAAAATAACTGTGTTCTTTGTAAGTAAACAAAAGTGCATCTAATCAACACCCAATTCTAACCAGAAGTAATGTACAAGTCTAGCTAATAGCTATATTTTGAAAAAGAGAGCAGTATATCTGGACTTTTTATTCATAACTGTTTGAGCTGTCCTGTCACCAGGAAGCATCTGGCTAGCCCTCTCAGTTTTCACAGGGAAATTTTAACAAAGAAAATTGCTATAGATTTTGGAATTTTATCTTTCCTGGTACTGCTAGTTTACCCTTTAAATACAGTTCTATCCTTTTTCCAAACCCATACTGATACCAGGCTGCTTCTAAGCAACCAAGCTCATATATACTAGTTGACTTTTGCTAGATGTAATGATGTTTGAAAAAATTCTGTTGTCACATCCCCAAAGATTACAAAGGTGGAAACACAGTACAGCAAGCAACAGATGCTCTCATCAAAACAGAAGAACATTCAAGACAAATGTTGTACACAGCCTGAGAAACCAAACATGACCAATTTTCACTAAGAGACTGACAATTTAAATCAATTTTTAGAAGTGCAGTATACAGACATTACTTATCTTACCTGGTTCATCATTTTCCTGCAGTGTTCTGTTTGAATGACACATAAAACAATAATATTTTATAAAACAATGTTTTCTGAAATATCAACCAAAGAACATATAACTGTTTGAACATGCTGCATCATGTACCCAGAGTGGTATGTTAACCAGTAAGAAAGTTATAAAGCATTATTTTTTTTTTTAGTTTAACTTGTTCTGTAGATAATATCCCAGCCAGAGATTAAGTCCCTTGGAGCCCATACAAAGGATTTTTAAAACAAGAAAAACCATACAAAGTTTATAACTATTGAGAATGTTGGTTTATTTTTCAATAGGAAGAATTCTATTAGACAACACAATGATGTTATGACTTCCTAAGAGTACTCAAACCTAGCTTTGGACATTTCAAGATCTGATACTGAATTTTTCAAGTGATCTCTTGTTTTGGATCACATCAAAACTAGAGAGACTATCCTGTGGTTTGGGTTATTATTTAGCTTGGTATCTTCAACTTGAAACCATTTCTGGTATTTGGACAGTAATGGATCTGTGCATCTCAGCAAATACCTGGGAATCATCACTACAATGAACAACTTCATAGCTCACAATAGTTGAATTAAGTCAGATTGATTATATCAGCATCTGCCAATACTCATGCTTTAAAGCTTTTACAGAAAGTATATTTTGTGATGCAACAACAATAATACCCATGTGAAACACTAAGGAAACATAGCCAGCACAGATTATACCAACTTCAGTAAGAAAAGCAAACAGCAAAGACTCAAATTACTGCTACTTGGTATCTAACTTTAAAGTGAAAAAGCAAATACTTCTCATCAAGGAAAATTTCAGTATATATCCATCCACCTACACAGCTGGATACAAGTGCTAAAAGCACAAACAGAAACAAAGACATTAAAGATGGAGCAGCATGAGCAATAATTTAACTGCTTGCCATTCAGGCCCACTCTACCGAACTTCACATGACACCTAGAAATCTGGAAATATGAATTAGTCATTATTTCTGTGTGAGTCTTCAACCTCACGTTCTTCAGAAAGAAAAACAGATCTCCCAACTTCCATAGTAAGGCCTAGCAGAAGGTAAGGAAGTCAGCCACTGAAAATTCTTGCTACAGTCTTCTTCCATTACTGTTCATTACAGCATTTAGTAGACATTACTTAACTGCCAGCATTTGAAAGTCACCTATGTTTTAAGAGTATTTTATTTTCCAAAATGTTTTGCATTGTAATATTTTCTGATATGGAACTCTTCTGAAATCATTCCCGCTTCCTCTGTAAGTCGTAACAGCCTCACATCAGTAAGTTCAGTAATCAAAGGTTAGGGTGGGAAGTAGAAAAGGTGACTTATTCCAGAAGCATTAGAAATTTAAAACAGCAATAAGAGAAAATAACACAACTCAAAAACAGAAATGCAAAAACGCAGACACAGAAGTGAAAATTCATACAAGCCTAGAATATTTCATCTAATTTTAAGGGATGATGACAAGGGAAAAAATGTTGATATTTGGTCATGACTATGTTCCAAGATCTTTGTTTTAAGAAAGAGGAATGCTGAAGGCATAAGACTCCTCCCAAAGGCAGAGGGTAAAACTATTATACTACTCAAAGACAATTGCTCCTACCAGCAGTTGGACTGACTGTCCCTCCAAAGAGTTTCAAACATTTCTCTTCAGCTAAAGCAAGAGAGATGTGCAAAAAATGTGGATAAAACATACACAATTTTTCTGTTGTTATATAACAACCTGATAATACCTGTAGAATCATTCACACTTCCATAAAAAATACATGCATCAGTAAGGACAGAAAAATTGCAGGTCTTTGTTCAAAGAACTCCTGCTTTTCCCCTCATACTGTCTTTCCTATTTTATACTACTCTCATGGAACTTATTCCAAGATTCCTGACCTTTCTTTGCTGTCTTGGTCCCTTTCTACTTTGACTGCTATTTGTTCCTCTTAAGGAACACAGATGACTTCTATTAATACTGCAGAGTATTTGATGCCTGAAAGACAATTGGTATAGCAGAAAAAACAGATACATTGTACTCAGTTGGGAACACAATAGTTTGACTAACAGAATTAAAGATTTACCACATTTTTTATGTGGTATATCTGTATCAAATTACTGGTACTAAGTTGAAGTCAGTTTTTTCCAACGTAATCAGCATTTCTTAGGTAATGCCAAGACCTAAGTTGTCTCAGGAAGTTGGAGGTGCTCATATACCTCCCACAATTAGGCTGCTTGGGGTTTTTTTGGTTTGTTTTTTTTTTTTTCTAAACAGCATGCTTAATTCTCTTCCTGCATGAGCAACTGTGGCCTCATTTCCTTTGATAATTATATATGGCAGCAATGCCAGCTTAATAAGTTCTCCTTTTTGACTCTTTCAATAATAGGCTGCTATGAATTAATGTAGCTACCTTTAATCAACCATGCTTGTGACCAAGTATACTTAATACATAGATAAGCATTTATAAAACTAAATCATAGTATTACCTCTCCTAGAAATCTTGTCTTCCTTTTACAAGAAAAAAAGTGGAAAGCATATGAAGAAAGTTCTGTTTAATCTTATTCAGTTTAGAACCATTCTAATAGATGTTTTAATATGTTCCTGTATGATCCACCAAAACAAGAATGAGGAAGTTATAACTGAATTTCCAGGCAATGACAGAATAAATATTTTTTCCAGCAGTACATTTCTATGATACAATGATCCTTAAACCAAATAGAATCTATGTTAGCATTTTCAGCCAGCATATTGTTTTATAAAAGAAACCAGCTTATCCATTTTTAATGCAAATATATATCAGCAATAAGTTTAACTGCTTACCATCCAGTAATTGAAACTGAACACACAGTATTTGTTCACCCTGTACAGAAATTGCTCATGGGAAAGAATTTACCTAAAAATTTCTTCTCTACAAGGCATTATTGCATCAAGTGAGTTTTTACAGAAACAGACCCTGACAACCTGCATAAGTGAAAAACAAAACCCTTAGAAAATTCACTAAGTAATGGAATATAGCACCATTCTTCTCTTTCAGAATTTCAGACAATTAAATATATTCTTAAAAACACTTCACACATTAGGAACTATAAATTAAACTGACCTATGATGTTTGGACATGTAATCATCATTTTAATACTATTAAACTGATGTTTTACTCTTGCTAAAATTTATTAGAAATTTATTATTTGGCAACAGATAACTTCAGAGAGTAGTGGAAAAAATTTTGTAGAACTTCACATGCAGACAAATTCAAGAAGTAAAAAACACTGTTACACATGTGAGCACAGAACTTGCCTAAGTTCCAGAACTTGTAGAGGCCAAAAGCATAATAAAGCAGTTCAAAGAGAGAATTTGTTGATTTGTAACAATTAGTTCCTCCAGGGTTTAATCAAAACTATGATCTAGATGCAACTTCTGATTATGGTCCTTACACAATAACACTCCCTTCCAAGAGAAGAATTATTACACTAATGCTTTGTTTCTTGTACTTTTCCTAAACATTTGTATAAAAGCATAATTAAAACACTAAAGGATTGCTATGACAATATTAACATGCTTTGTAAGGACACTGTACATTACAGAAATCACACAAGTTCCAGTGCATCTCCAAAAATACTAATAACCTTTAAGCACAAGTAGTGTTCAGAGTGTGCTTGTTTCCTTATTTTTAAAATGGAATAAAATATTCTGCATTCCATTCAATAAGATAATTAAACCAATTACTTTCAAGCAGAAAATACCACCCCTTTGCTGTCCAAAGCTGTTTCTCTGACAAGGACTACAAAAATAATATGTAAGTAGTATTGGAGAGGCTACCTTTCCCAAGTATGCAATGAAAATGTGGTAACAAGACTCACTATTTAATATTACAGTTTAAATAAATGTATTCACGAATTAGACAAGTGTCCAAAATAAAACTCCAGATTAAAAAGCTTATTCTACATAAACCATCTATATACCTGGTCAGACATTACTACAAAAATACATTTACTGAATTAAAAGTATTCCATGAAAAGTATCCATTTTCACAAAACTGTTCCTGGGACAGCTTTAGAACAAGTGAAACAGACACACAGACAGAATATTGGGCAATAAACATCTGGAACAGAAGAGCCCAAGATTTGTGCTTATCTTTTCTGAGCTGCAATTCTGAATTTAATATTCTCCTATAAGAAAGTTGATTTTTTTTTTATATGTTCCTTTTAAACGTCACAAGTTGCCACAAAATGGAGCTGTTATTCACCTACTCAGCATGTTTCAGTCAGTTCTGCTTGCTTTCTCTCATTCAAAATATTGACCTATTAGAAGGGAAAAGGGAAGGAATGAAAAAAAATGGGGAAGAGTAGATACCCATTCAGGCTCTTGGGTACTGCCCAGTGAGTAGCTAAAGCCAGTCCAACAGCTCACTGCTACCAAAAGGAACAATTGTGCCTTTCTCATCTCCCAGCTTTCATCCATGCACTGACCTTGTTCTTTAGTGAGCCAATTCATCACCAGCACCATACACACACACAAAAAAAAGAAAGTTAAGGAAAAACTTTGTCAGTTTAGCATGTTGAATCAAGTGACAAAGGAGTTAGACATGTATTAAGGCTGACCAAAGGAAGCAGTGGGAGAACGCAGATGGGAACAGGACTGCCTCCCCTTCAGCAATGGAAAGATATTAACCTCAAAATAGCTCATCTCATGAAACTGTTGCTTACTAATTAAGTACTTCTTCAAATAGTTGAAAGAAAATAACAAAAAAGATAACTTATGGTTCACATCCCTGCTCCTTATGGGAGTGAAATATGAGAAGCTTCACAGGCTATTTATGTAAAAGCAAAGAAAATGAAAAGGGGAAGATGTAGAATAACTATAGGGACCAGCTTTTAGCAATCCAAATGAAGTTTAACTGATGTTCATAATTGTATTAGATTATTTTTCTCACGTTCTTTGTATATAGTGTCAACCATCTCCCTCTTTATAATTCTGTTTTTCTTTGCTGAACAGTTTTTAATATTATATATTTTTTAATAACTATTTATGCATTGCAGGTCTAAGTATCTTTTGTCAAAAGATAGAATGACAATAATTTGTAGTAGCTTTTATATTTTCTTTAAACTTTATTTAGTCTCATTATTAATGGTCAATATTGCTATACATAATGTATAATTTTCTTAAGATTTTCAGCCAGTTTTAAGGGAATGCTGCTCATGATTATTCTTCAAGAGGATCATCCTCAGATAAAGAACTTCTATTTACATTTCTACTTCTGATGCTATCAACAACTGATTAAAAAAATGTGGTTCTTCACCTCAAAGTGTTTAAGTAAGACTTAGCCAGCACCATAGGCACAATTTTACATCAAGCAAGTCAGAGCTCATGAGAAAAAAAACAAAACGAAGAAAACCCAGCATATACCATAGTGCATTACCATAACTTACATAATTTAGCCACCTAAAGACAGCAGAAAAATCACTTATGTACAAATACAAGAAATTCTTAAAAGCTTCAATAAAGGCATACAAACTGGAGACTGCAACAATAAGTAATGAGATGACAGTATGGGGTATCTACTCAGGAACTCCAATATAGTTGCAGACACCTATACAAACTGACAGCTGTTTATTGAGAACTTTTATAACAAGCAAATAAAATATAAAACCTTAGAGGTAACAGAGTTCCCAAACAAGAAAGTCCATATTCATAAAGAATAATTCCAATGTACACATTACTACATAATATTGGTATATCAGCAACGCTGTGAAAAAGGTCTTGCCAAAGAACAGCAGGAACCAGCAGCTCTGTAAGGGGCAGGAAACTAGTAGCCAGACTTAATAACAAGGCTGGCAAGGTACAGCCTCACAAGCCTAAACTCAAGCAGGGTCCAGGTTTCCAAGGCCCAGGAAGAATGACCAAGAGCCCAGGTCATCAGACAAACTTGCAAAGTCCATAGCCAAGTTAGGAGGCCAGTTCCATACAACAAGGCCCATAGGCTACACCACAGCTATCACTGAAGGCAGGCACACCTATAACATACCTCAGACCATCACAGAGGGGAAGGCCCAGGCCTGGGCTTAAATACAGCTGCAGGCTCATAGGCAGAGGTGTGGGTAGAAGCCTCAGGTGAGACTGGTCAGGGTAATTAAGGTCTGTCAGTGCACTCTGAGCCCTGACAGGTTTTAGGAGCAAAAATAAAGGAAATGAAAACAAACCTACCAAAGTCTTTCCAACATAGTTAACCACTGAGCTTCCCTTCCTAAAAGCAGATTGTTTCCCATGCTAACACAACTGGATTCATTGCTAATGCATTTCTCTAATTCTACTGTCTCCAAAGAAAACGGATTTCAAATTTCATAAAAATACTTCAAATAAGGTCAAAAGATTGTTTTCCTTACAGCATTGAACCCAAATATAAAAACTGATTATCAGGAGCCAAAGGTATACTGACTAGTGGATTAAGCAAAGCAAGTACTTGAAAAATGACAACCTGAGTGCAGGTGATGCTAGCTAAGGTAATACAGCTGTTTCACATGCAACTCATTCTTAATTACTTTAATTACCCTATGGTTCAGTACTTAACCTTTGTGCTATCACTGTATTACAAATATTGGTTTGTAGATCAATGTCTTTTACTGATGTTCTATCAATAAAAGTTGTAAATTACATGATCTTATCTGAAGTTTTCAAGACTTCATAATCTATACAGTCCTGCTCTAAAAATCAGTCTAAATCAGTCTGACATGAATACTCTGTTAATGTGTGAAGAATTGATATAATTGTTCTGAAGAAAACAATATGATCTATCATAAAACCTGAAAAAGAGAAAAAAAGAAAATCTATCTATCTGAACCAAAGGAAAGAAGAGAGAGAAGAAAGTACAATACATAGCTGTGGCATGGAGGAAGGGAAGTCTAAAAAAAAGTGTTAAACATTTTCAAGCTAAGTTCCGAGTGGGAAAACAGATCTGCTGAACAACTAGCTTCATACCCAAGTACTTCAAGTTTTGCTCCTGCTCAACCAGCTCTTCAAAGCAGGCATGGCAAGGATTCCTAGATGGCTTGGGGAGAATCCTTAGATGGTTTTGGGTACGTTTGTGGAATGTAGGAATGTTTCTACAAAGCACAGAGAGCAAAGCACAGGTCCTGGAAATTCTTCTTCTAGAAAGCACAGAGGGGATTCCTGGATGCACCTGGAAAATTCCTGGAAAGCATGGGGAACATGCTGGATCACCAGACAAATTCCCAGGATACACTCAGGAAATCCCTAGAAAGCAGAAAAGAAAATAGAACATTCCTAGAAAGCATTGGCAGAAATCCCTACAAAGCAAGGAAGGAAAACTTCCAGAAAGCATTGGGAAAATTCCTATCAAGCCTAAGGAGAATCCTTGACAATTCTTTAAAAGTACAAGGGAAATTCCTAGAAATCACTGTGGGAATTCCTTGAAAACATTTGGAAAATTCCTAGAAAACACTGGGAAAATCCCTAGAAAGCTGCAAGACAATTCTATTTAAACTATACACTAATCTGTATAACTGCTATGTGGGATTTTCTAAGAGGAAAAACGTGAATACAAAACACATACCTAATATTTTGTATGCCTGAAACCAATTATTTTTATAGAATTCTTTGTATAATTTAAGAAACAAGCACGTGATGCTTTAAGAATGTGCCTTTAAAAAGAAAAAACTGAGAACAGTGGTCAGAAATAGACAGAATAACCATGCACGACACTTCATCTGTCATACACTCCCAGTTTCCAACGATTTCAACTTGCAGCATGTTCTGACACCAATGGGAGCGTGGCTCTTCAGCAATCCTCTTTGAGCTCTCTTCTCATGCAGACATCCTCAATCCTGAGAACTCTCATGAACAGCATCCTTTCCTAAGTACTTGTCCAGTCTCCCCTTTCACTTACATACAATTTTGCATCCACAGCACCCTTCATTGAAGTTCTACAGATCTACTAACCACTGTGTGATGGATTACCTCTTTTTCTTTGTTTTGAACACAAGTCTGAGTAGCATCAGTTGTTCTGGCATTGCAAGAGACCCTTAAAACAGGCATTTCCTATCCAAATTACAATTTTGCAAATCTCTTCCATAGCCACCCCAGAGTTTTCTTTCTGTGTTGAGGAGACACAGCCTACTTTTAGTCATTCCTTGCACTGAAGCCATTCCATACCTTTGATCATTCTTGCTGCCTTCTCTGAACCTTTCCCAGTTCTAATACAGATTTTTGGGGAGAGATCAGAAGTACACACAATATCTAATGTACAGGTGAACCACTGTATTGGGTTTGTATGGCGGGGTTTTGGTAGCGGGGGAGGGGCTGCAGGGGTGGCTCCTGTGAGAAGCTGCTAGAAGCTTCCCGAGCTCCAAGTCAGACGCACCTCTGGCCAAGGCCAAGCCAGTCAGTGACAACGGTAGTGCCCCTGGGATAACAGATTTAATAGGGGAAACCTGCAGCAGAGAGAGGAGTGGGATGTGAGAGAAACACCTGTGCAGACACCAAGGTCAGTGAAGAAGGAGGGGGAAGAGGTGCTCCGGTCGCCAGAGCAGAGATTCTCCTGCAGCCCGTGGGGAAGACCATGGTGAGGCAGGCTGTCCTCCTGCAGCCCATGGAGGTGAACAGTGGAGCAGATATCCACCTGCAGCCTGTGGAGGACCCCGTGCCAGAGCAGGTGGGTGCCCGCGAAGATGGCCGTGACTCCGTTGGACAGCCCGCGCTGGAGCAGTCTGTGCCTGAAGGACTGCAGCCTGTGGAAGGGACCCACGCTGGAGCAATTCATGAAGAACTGCGCCCCATGGGAAGGATTCACATTGGAGAAGTTCATGGAAGACTGTCTCCCGTGGGAAGGACCCCACACTGGAGCAGGGGAAGAGCGTGAGGAGTCCTCCCACTGAGGAGAAAGGAGCAGCAGAGACAACATGTGACAAACTGACCACAAGGTGTTTTAAGATTTGGTTTTAATTCTCATTATCCTGCTCTGATTTGATTGGTAACAAATTAAATTGATTTCCCCCCCCCCCCCAGTTGAGTCTGGGTTTTGCCTGTGACCATAATTAGTGAGTGATCCCTCCCTGTCCTTGTCTCGAACCACGAGCCTTTCATTATATTTTCCCCTTGCCATCCCACCAGGGGGGAGTAAGCGAGCAGCCACATGGTGCTTTGTTGCTGGCTGGGCCTAACCCATGACAACCACAGACTTACACAGTGGGACTGAGATGGGTTTTTTTATGTTCTCTGTTCCTTTTTTAATGTTAACATTTAATTTGCTTTTTGTACATCAAGCACTGAGCTGACATCTTCATGGAATCATCTGTCTTGATGCTATAAAAGTGACCCTTCCCTTTGATCACTCTTCCCTCCATGCATCAGTTCACATTTATGTATTCTGAATTTCATCTGCCATTTTACTGCTAAGTACTTCAGTCTTGTATGGTCCTTCTGTAATTCTCCACAGACTGCTCTCATTCCTATATTGAATACCACACAAGGATCTCACTATTCCATATCCAAAATAAGATCTAGTGAACTACTGGATTATATATTATGCTGAAACAGATAACCAAGCATCTCTAAGCAGTAATCAAAAGGTGCTAAAGACAAATATTGACAAATTGATAAATGTGTCTTGTTAAATTATCTGCTGCTGTCTGTTTTTCCCCTCTTGGAAAGGCTACCACCCCAAAGAAGTGTCAAGAGAATGCAATGTGCAGTTGGGCCTCAAGTCACTCCCAAGAAAATGTAGTGTCTTAGCATAAAATAATTTCCTTGGCAACTTAAGCTACGACAACTGAGTTTCCATTGGAAGGTTTCAAATACAGGCACACATTTTCTTCTGATGCATCTGCAGTGATGGCAGTTAACTTCCAGCAGAGTTGCAGCATGAATGTTATCTAAGGTGCAGTAACTTCACCATAGTTTTCTGGCAGCTGGCAGAGATTTTCCACACTCTTTGAGAAATGCAGGGCCTAACCTCACATGCTTTGCACATCCAAAATTCCTACTAACTGCAATGGGAACTTTTTCCATGTAAAGATACAAGACTGCATGTTCACTAGAAAATTAAGTAAACACATTGAGGGTGGCCCTCCCATAAAGGCATGCAGACATACAAATGCTCTTTCCACTCCTTTTCTAAGCACGTCTTTACAATTTATGTATGAAGTTTTGTTATAACAGAGCCTGGTGTTTGAAATGTGTAATATCTAGCATAAGTATAATACAGCATTTATATTTAGTCACAAAACCTCCACAAATGCTAAAATCCTACCCTAAAGTATATATACGCTGTCTACTTACTTAGAGCTATCTTTACCTGATTAACAGACAATCACAGCACATTTTCAAATCCATTTACCATTAAAAAAGACCATATTAAAGACACTGTTAATTTGACAGTTTTAAACAAAAATTTCAGTTCTGATACTAGATATAGTCAAACTTACAAAAAATATAATCAGCTTAATATCTTCTTTACTTTGTATGCAGGGAATTATTGTAACAAGACAGTCATTTTTATTTTGTGAGTTATAATAATTGAGAATTTTGAACTTTATTTTATTCTACCAAAACCCAATATGTATATAAAAACCA
>NW_010972775.1:12391061-12405030 GCF_000737465.1 Haliaeetus leucocephalus
ATGTATATAAAAACCAGAAATACTATTCTTTCTTTTTAGAATATTATTAGAGTATTGTATGTACTCCTTAAAAAGAAGTTAATCTGGCCTGATAAATATGAAAGCAAAGAATAAAGGACCATTCTTCCCCAGAAATAAAGAGCAACAAACTCAACATGAAAAAGCCAAAACAGTAATGAAGCTGAAAATTATCTGAACACTCACTGTGCTGGTTTTTTCAGTTTCATATTAGAAACGGAATGAAGACAATGATAGGCAATATTTGATTTCTCCATGAACTGATGACTACTCCCATCAAATTATCAGATCTGAAAGGAGAAATACAGCCATTCTTGAAGACCAGCTGCCATCTAGTGAATGGTACAAAAACTGTTTAAAGCATTTTTATTTTTTTGACAGTTTAAATTAGTTTCTTGGTGGAATACCTTTTTGTCATTTTGTCACTGCTAATTTTGGGGTCTGTAAACTATTCAGGACTATGGCTATTAAAAGGTATGCATTCCAAAGCAGAGCAATGTCACTCAGCAATGTTTTCTATTAAAATATATAAATAAGGTCTTGATCCCACAGCTTGCTCCAAAAAAGCCAATCCTGAGCACTTTCAGAAAGTCATATTAGGTTTTTTTGGGCTCCACTTCATTATACTAAAAAGAACTGAACTATCAGTCTCTTAAAGTAAAATATTCAGTATTACAACAATATACTACATTTAAAAATTGAAGAAGTTTAAGTTAAAATTCACTGACTGAGATGTGCTTATCAAGCAACAACATCATAGTTTTTATGTAGGACACCATGTGTGTTATTGTTATATGTATGTTTTACACTTAGTAACTAATTTATGGATAACTAGAATAAAACCAAAAATATTACCAGTGTGCATCAACACTGTCAAATTCACTATTCTTATGTAAGACTACTGTGTTTCATGAATTAGTAAGTAAGTAGTTCATTCCCATTTCACATTTTTGTGAAGCAAGAAGTATTCCCTTCATATTTCAGAAATTATTACTGGTAGA
Organism: Haliaeetus leucocephalus; assembly: GCF_000737465.1. Lineage (NCBI taxonomy): Eukaryota > Metazoa > Chordata > Aves > Accipitriformes > Accipitridae > Haliaeetus > Haliaeetus leucocephalus. The sequence goes on from NW_010972775.1 coordinate 12,392,081, forward strand.
TACCTGCCAAGCAGGCTGGTAGCTTTGTCTTGTTTTTCCCCTAAACCATCACCTGCATTTCCACAATCCATGTGATGACACAAGCTGGAACTGCCACCAAAAGAGGTCACAGCCCTCCCTCCTCTTCCAGCTGCCCATTTCAAGCCATTCTTTGCACTGACACAAGCATTTCTATGGCAGTGCAATGCACAAAATCAAGTGCCAGTTAACTAACTCACCAAGAAAAAAAAAAATACTACTACACCAAACAAGCTCGTCATCTTTGCCATACTGATACCTTTCTTATTAAAAGGAAGGACAGGAATTATATAATGAAGCTGATAAAGGGTGCAACCCCCTCTTTTACTGCCTAAACTGATGATGGAATTATGATAAACAGGAGGCAGGAAGGAAAAGTGACTGTACTGTGCTACTCATCCAATTATATTTATGCAAATCTGTATCAAAGTAAATTTTTGATTGGAAAAATAGATGGGCTGCTGCAAAGCACCTCTTCCATGCATTTGTCATTAAAAAAAATCAGCAAGAAGATCTAAACTTGTCCTTATTAAAGCAACAGAGGCTCAAATCAATAATTCTAACAACTATTATTTGGAATTCTTTGTCACTCAAGATTAGATTTGCAGGTGTTTTCCTTCTCATAAGAAATCAGATTTTCCAGATGTTACAAAAAGTCTCTTACAAAGAACAACTATATATGAACATAAACCACAGAGCGCATTTCAAATATGCACTTTTCCATACTTTTCTTTCCTAAACACAACTTTCTAAAACCAAGCAGAGTGTCTACCACTTACAGTTTGGAACTCTGAAACACAAATCTGCCATTTTAAACAGAGAATGTTTTTTGTTTAATCGAGTACATACTCGAGGGCACTCCTGTTTACGAGAACCTTTGATGGAAAGAAATAAAACAAGAGAATGTGTTTATAACACATTGGCTTGAAAATACATTCTCCTTCTTGGAATGAAAGCTCCTTATAATTTTTTGTCTGTACATTCTCTGGACAGACATTAGTCTGTCCCACACCAAATATCTAATAAGTCTGCAAATTCCATATAAGCGTATTCCATACATGTGCAGTACAAAAACGTGCTAGGAAAAGAAATATTAAGTAGATATCCAGGAAAAAAGGATCAGAAAATAAACACTGAAAGGAGAAAATTTGGTTATGAATTGAAAGGAAATAGAATATAGGCCCTTTTGCACATAATTAGGCATAAAGAGATGGTTTGCTGTTTTTCACACTGCTCAGCCCTACACTTTCTGCTGAGTTCCTAGTCAGTATTTAAAATTAGCTGAACTGGCTCTATTAACCCTGCCTGTGCATATGACTTACTAAAACATTTTGTGTACAGCCCTTGGTTCAGTAAGGAATGTGATTAAGCAGGACACCATCAAAAATATTTCCTTATGCTTCCCTTCCAGAGGCCTTCAAAATACACGCTGGACAGTTTGTAGTCGTGCTGTAAACCACCCTCTGCATTTTCTGTGAACATAACTATGTCTGATCCGTGTCGTCTATTTGAGATCCCAATTCTTGTACATATGTGGTCTCAAGTGAAGTCTCTATGTATTCAGTATGCGTGTCACTTTACTTACAATGAAGCTACTTGCAAGAACAAAATTATGCACCTACTGAGTTTTATAGATCATGATGTTACCTTGTATCCCACAATGCTGACAGATCTTCTGGAAGGTTTTTATAAAAGTACTGCACAATTCATGGCACAATTTAAGAAAGCGGTGGACCAAAAAGGTATACAATTAATTTTTCTTAGACCCTGACTGAACATTTGCCAGAGCAACATACTGCTACACTTTCACCAATCTTTGAATAAATATCTGTGTCCTGATTACTTGTATCAGCAGCTTCTCAAGTCAGCTGTGTGGCTGCCCACTTGTTTTTCTCAAGCAGCACCTACAGTTCACTTAACCCCAACTGCTGGTGGAAAAACTGCTACTCTGAGTCAAGGAAGGCACTGACAAGGGACACGGGAAAGCGGAAGCCCAACTTTTGGGGATACGTTTAAGAAGCACCAACTCGACAAGCGAGAGGCGCTGAGGTGACGAGATACGGGAGGCGAGCGAGCCCCGCCAAGACCAGCTCTGTGGAGAACAAACCGAGCGGCAACGAGGAGGGGGATGAATCCATTTCGTCTGTGGGAAGAGGGTATCTGAAGTCGAGAGAGGGCTCGCAGCTGGGCGGCCCGTCGCTAGGGGATAGAGCTCCCCTCACCGACAGCGGTTTGACGGCCCCTCACAACGGAAGGCCCTCAGCGGCGGCGGAGGCGGGGCGAGTGAGGAGCTGGAGGGGGCCCCGCAGAGGAGGGGGGGGGTTGCTGCCCTCTCTCGCGGAGGGAACGCCGCGCAAGCCCGCGATGGAGGCGTCAGCCTTAAAGGTGCTCCTCCTGGACCCGGGAGATGAAGGCACCCAGCGGTGCAGGATAGGACCTGCCACCCTCGCCTTCCTGGGAGCCAGGATCGGTGCCCCGCTGAGGATCTCTCTGCCTGCCGGCCGCTGTTTGTGCACGGCGTGGCCCCGGCACGATTTGGCGGACGGGTACCTGCAGGTCGATCTGACCTGCAGGACCGCGGGTGTGACTGCAAGGGACCTGCAGGGCCTCACGCTGGATGTCGGCCAGCTGAAGCTTCTGGCGTATCGCCAGTTAAAAAAGGCAGCTGTGAAAGTGGTCCTGAAGAGCTCTGCACTGAAAAAGTCGACTCCTAGAGCGGTGTTGCAGGAGACAATCAGAGAGCTGCTAAGAAATGTTTATGTTTCACTGCATTACGTTGTTACTGTTGCCCCAAATCTTGAGAATCCTGTGGTGTGTATTGAAATACTGTCTGTAGACCCTCTGATGGATGAAGCTGGGCTGATAACCCCCCAAACGAGCATAAAAATTAAGGAGGTGGTCACTTTTGAATGGTACAGACATTTATCAGAAGACACGGCAAAAACTTCCATTGCAGGACTAGATGATGTGGGAAAGTCTTTGAAAGAAATGATTGATCTGCCTTTCCGCTTTCCAAGAACTCTTAAGAAGCTAGGACTTTCTCTCCCTAATGGAGTGCTATTGATAGGGCCCCCAGGTGTAGGGAAAACTCTTATGGTAAAGGCGGTAGCAAAAGAAGTGGGTGCATTTCTGGTTTGCATCAGTGGCCCAGCCCTCTATGGTTCAAGACCAGGGGAAGGTGAAGAGAATTTGCGAAGAATCTTTGAAAAGGGCAGAGAAATGTCATGTGAAGGCCCAACCATTCTCTTTATTGATGAAGTTGACTCTTTATGCCCAAAGCGAGGAAGTTCAAACAGTGCTCCTGAAGATCGTATTGTTGCTCAGTTGCTAACACTACTGGATGGTGTAGGTAGTGAGGGTAAGATGGTCATTGTAGCAGCAACAAACAGGCCTGATGCCTTAGACCCCGCACTGAGAAGACCTGGCAGATTTGACAGAGAGGTAAGCAAACCCTGTTGTGCATACGCTCTCTTTTTTGTTTCCTTTTTGAGGTTGAGCAGGGGGAAGTAATTTTTTTTTTTTAATGTCTACTAGTCATTTTTCCTAGGGGGATTCTACAGGCTTGAGACGTGTCCTGTTTCTTTAGTTTGCTGCAGCTTGGGTAAGGTAGGGAGCACATTTTACTCAGGAAACAGAGAGCTCCAAATACTTGAAAATGGACAAGGGGAGTCTTTATGCTTCTTTATCATAAAGACATGAACCTGTTCTTGAGGGTTTTCTTTTGCTTGCAGATGTTTAGCATTACAGATTTAGATTTTTCTCATTTAAATCACAGATCGAAGATTTATGCATCTCTCCTTAGAATTTTATTGTGACAGAGAACTAGTAACCTGTTGTGTCAAAAATTCTATTCAGATTTCAGTAACAGAGGCTAGGTCAACTCTGGAAAACTTCTGCTAGCCTAATGGTCAAAAGAAGAAAGAATACATGCAGTTATGCAATGAACAATACTTTTGCTTGTGTTGTTTCTTTTGCTGGCTAGATGTGCTCCTGGGTCATCCAGTTTAGTCAAGTTCTCTAATGCTTTCAAAATCATAATTTTCATTACTTTCCAAGATTTATAGATTGTTCAGATATATTTTATGGCAGTATTTTACCAGGTTTTTAATAATGTATGAACCTTTATCTAGTTGATTTTTTTCTTTTGGAATAATCTAATGTGATAATCTAATCTAATGTGGTAATCTAATCTAATAATCCTTGTGATGCAAGGAAATTATTATTTAAGTGTTATGTCTTATGTTGAAATTGCCTTAAAATAGGACTTGATGGACACTAGCTGATGGTGTCTTATGAACAACTGTTTATACAAACACTGTTCACTTGGAAAGTAAGTGTAAATGAAGGGTATTTTAAATATTTGTTGTTTGTATAGTCTAGTAATAAGTTTCTTGTAAAATTCTCTTGTTGCAGTGTAAGTATATATAAATCTTCAGTAAACAGTATAAAGCAGAGACAAAGTTGCTTGCCTAGGTCTATAAAATAAGAGCAATAAAGCAAAATATCTACTTAAATTTTGTTTATTATATTCGGTTTAGGTTATTATTGGGACCCCAACACTTACGCAAAGAAGATCCATCCTGCAGTTGCTTACATCTAGTATGCCGATTTCTACAGATGTTGATTTGGTTAAACTGGCAGAAATGACAACTGGGTATGTTGGAGCTGACCTTACAGCACTCTGCAGAGAAGCTGCTATGCAGGCTGTGTTCCGCAGCTCTTTGGTATGGTTGCAAATAAGTCAAGAAGAATATCATTAATATATGTACCACCCTTTCCCCATTATACTCGGCTTTACTTGGAAAGCTCAACAAGTTGAAGAACTCACGAATTAAAATACTGAAAAGCACCAAATGTGTTATAAATGTAAATAGACCACTTTGTCCTTTCAGTTCTCACCTGAAAAGACTGTTTTCTCCTTTCTGGGTGGAAAGCTTTGCCAAAAGTTTTTATCCTCATCCTTATCTTTTTAGGATTGTGCAAAGCAGAGATTTTAGTCCTTTTTGGCAAACTAAACTATAATGTCCTCCAAAGCTCTCTTTTGAAGCTTTTGATTTAAAATTCTACTTCTTAATAATAACTGCAAATTAAAGCTTAGGTTGACAAGTGAGTATATAACTGCTAGTGATAATAACTATTATCATTTGGTTTGTATGGCTGGATATGACATTGCTGTAGACACAAGGTATACAACTGCCCAGTGTGCAGAAATTTAACTTTTTAGTGATTGTCTAATTCCATATTTATAATATCTATTTCTTAATATTCCTTCTCTGTATTCTGACTTTTACAAGAATTTTGAGATCTGTTTGCTGTGGTTTTTCATCTGGAATGGCTGAGTGGAAATTTAAAGCCGAATATGCAAAATTTCTAGTCAGAGCATCTACAGAGAATGGTAGAACCTTCTGTCTTCACTCAGGGGTAGAAAAAAGAGAGCATCGTATTTCTGTAACTTCCATCTCCTCCAGATAACCTTACAAATATTGAAAGTAATAAGCAAAATAATTTGAGCATGGTATGCCATAAAGAAATAGGTGGACAAATGAAAATAATGAATAAGTAGATGGCCTATTTGGCTTGAGAACTGCAAGCACCTTTGTAAAATACATCTTAGTTCTGTTACTGCATCTGTAGTTTAATAATAGTATTTTATAGCCTATTTGAGATAAAGTGCCTTACTTTCTTGAGTATGTGGTGAAAATGGATGTTAGAACATTTTTATTTGTATTCAAGAGGTTCTAGAATTTGGTGTGTAGTAACCCTGAAACTAGCACCCATTTGATTTAGCAGATCACTGTGTAATGGAGCTATAATTTAGGGAAGCTATACTTTAGGGCAAAACAGTAGTTTTCTCTAAAACACTAGTTTCTGTTAAAATTGGTTTTCCCTGTGTAAAAACTTGCTGTTAAAGAGAATATATGCTACTTTATCTTACATCTTTGTGTCTGCAGTGCTTAAGTTTGTTAGGGCAGGTATTTGCTTCTTTATTAGTTGCATTTGGCCTTTTGTGAAGTGTTTTGCATACTAATGCAGCATTATAAGTTATTATGTTAAAATATTGTTAATATGCTTTATCTGGGTTTCTTCAGGATTCAGCTGAAACAGTGATTAACATGGCAGATTTCCAAGAAGCTTTTAAAAAAATTCAACCATCCTCATTTCGAAATGCAGTTGGACTAACAGAGTGTAAACCTGTCACTTGGGAGCAAATTGGTGGTCTTGAAGATGTGAAATTAAAGTTAAAACAGGTAACGTATAAAACAAATTTAGATAAACAGCTAGTTTCTAATAACTGTGTCCTCTGAGGTATTCTGTATGCTACATTACGGGAATGAATTCTCCTGCAAATTACCTGATTATAAATTCTGTTTTAAACACTTTTTATACCACATTAAGTTATTACAATGTTTGTGAGTTAGAAATCCTCCAGTCACAAGATATCACCACCAAGCATAATATCGTGCAAAAATAAGCATGTTTCTTAGTAGCTGAAAAACACTTAACTTGTAGCCAGATAATTTGTCCATTCCTGAACTTGTAGCCAGTGATGGCTCTCGCGTATCATCTTTCAAGGACTGCCTTTTGTTCTGTTTGAGACAGAGAGGAAACTTTAAGAAGAAGGGCATTACATGAAGGAAGACCAAATTAGTATTCTCTGATTTCAAATTAATGTTCGTACCAAGGATAGGAATTAATGTGCTCAGTAATTTTATTGATTGCCTATGCACTTCAGTTTTGTTAGTAAGAATTTCATCCCTTTTTTATGTATTGACAGAGTATTGAGTGGCCTATGAAATTTCCTCAGGCGTTTGCTAGGATGGGCCTGTCTCATCCAAAGGGTATTCTTCTCTATGGACCATCCGGATGTGCCAAAACCACACTGGTGAAGGCTGTGGCCACAAGTTGCCACTGTTCCTTTCTCTCTGTAAGTGGTGCTGACCTTTTCTCACCTTACGTTGGAGATTCAGAGAAGATTTTGTCTCAGGTACAGTTTTTTAATTTGTTTAAAGTCTGTAGTTTATTTTTGCTTGATTTTTGTAAAGTACTAGTTAGGCCTAAATTTTGTTACTGAAAAGATGATAGTTAAAGCTCTCATCTGATTATTAAATAGAAATAGCTTAACAGATTCACATTTATATGAACTGAGAATCTAGCCCTAAAATTATACCAGTTTTAAACTCTGAAAGTATTTCTACCCTTTTGTTTTCAGTTCACTTAAGAATTTAAATAAGAAGCAGAATTTGCCTGTAGTAAATGTAAGCCAGAACAGCTCTTGTGAATATTTATGAATCTATCTTTAAAGTTAAGTATGTAAATACAGAGTGTATGTAAATACAGAGTGTATGTAAATAGATGTTTTCATGGTAGAGTAAATCATCATGTAAATAGATGTTACCTGGTAGAGTGTATGCATTAACTTTTTACTTTATTGATATTTACTTATTTATTGATATTTAAATAAAAGGTTTTTCGCCAAGCAAGAGCAAATACTCCAGCAATAATATTCCTAGATGAGATTGATTCTATCTTGGGATCTCGGTCACACCGCAAAACTAGCCATGGTGTCTCAGAGCGGGTTCTTTCTGTTCTGCTTAATGAGTTGGATGGTATTGGGCTGAAAGTCACAGAAAGAAGAGGAAGCAAACTACAGCTTGAGGGCCAATGTCAAGAACAAAGTGATGAGGAAAGAAAGGTATTTATGTTCACTTTTCCATATAGGAAGAATGATAAATGCTGTCCAATTGTTCTAAAAATTTTAGTTGGTGGCATTCACACTTTCTAAACTTAAAATCCTCAAGCTTAAAAATATACAAGATGCTCTTCTACTCTGTCATAATTTCCAGTTTTTAGAAAATACCATTGTCGTGGTTTAACCCCAGCCAGCAACTAAGCACCACCGCAGACGCTCACTCAGTCCCCTCCCAGTGGGATGGCAGAGAGAATCAGAAGGGTAAAAGTGAGAAAACTCATGGGCTGAGATGAAGACAGTTTAATAGGTAAAGCAAAAGCCACACACACAAGCAAAGCAAAACAAGGGATTCATTCACCACTTCCCATCAGCAGGCAGGTGTTCAGCCATCTCCAGGAAAGCAGGGCTCCATCATGTATAACAGTTACTTGGGAAGACAAATGCTGTAACTCCGAACGCTCCTCCCTTTCTCCTCCTCCTTGCAGCTTTAGATACTGAGCATGACGTCATATGGTATGGGATATCCCTTTGGTCAGTTGGGGTCAGCTGTCCCAGCTGTGTCCCCTCCCAGCTTCTTCTTGTGCACCCAGAGCCTACTCGCTGGTGGGGTGGGGTGAGAAGCAGAAAAGGCCTTGACACTGTGTGAGCACTGCTCAGCAATGACGAAAACATCCCTGTATTACCAACACTGTTTCCAACACAAATCCAAAACATAGCCCCATACTAGCTACTATGAAGAAAATTAGCTCTACCCCAGCCAAAAGCAGCACAACCCTATATAGGCTGCTAACTGTTTTTACATACACTGTTCCTCAATGGGACTTTGTTTGAACAAAATATCTACACAGGCTAATGAGCATTGCTAGTTGGTGTTCATCTTCTGTCACAAAAAAACTCTTGCTTGACACTAAGGTAATTTTTTAGACTAATTGTGCTATTTTTACTATTACACAGGTTCCTTCCTGAACTTACTTTTTATAAGCATTTCCCCTACTTCATTTGCAGTGCTTTCTCATACATACTTTATACAAAACCAGTACAGTTATGATCAGTTACTTATTTAAACAAAAAGTTGCAGCTGGACTTTTCAGTGAATTGTTCACAACATTTAATAATTAGCTTTTCTGTATTTAAATTTCTGTCTTAATATTATGATACTCTCTGGGGGAAAATTGAAGAAAACTGTTTCGGAATTATAAGATACTGAATTTTTCATATAAAAGGTCTTTGTTACAATCTGGCCAAAGAAAAGTCTATATTTATTGTCAAGGCAGATACTAACTATATTTCTTCCCTGTCACCTGATCTGGCCTGCGCCAAGGCATTTTTTTACCTTAAGAGAAAAAATATTAATATTGAAAGGAATATAACTACATGTAAAGATACATAATCTTTTTGCCTTTCCCCTTTTCTCATTAGTAGTTAACTAATATCTTTAGATAATACCTATCTTAACCATGTTGCGCTAATTTGTTTATATCATCTCTTACTCAGCTAGAGTGTCAGGAAACTTTGAACAAAGATTTTGTGGTAGTTGCTGCAACAAATAGACCAGATGTGTTGGATGATGCCTTATTGCGTCCTGGAAGGCTAGACAAGATGATCTATATTCCACCTCCGGATCTGAAGGTGATGTATTACAAATCCATACGTGGCTTTAAAAGGAGAGGTATTAATTGCCAGCATACTTTACTTTAAGAGCAAAGGGGGCATATTCCTATAATGCATTCAATAATTGATGGTTGATTCACTGAAAGTCAGTTACCAGACTCAAGGTACAATGAAGAAGTCTAGAAAGGAATAATTACATCTGTAATTTAAACACCAGTAACACTTTAACTGGTATATGTAGTTATACTATAGCATATAGAAAACAGACAAAATGTGGAATAATTCTGTATTTACAAAATCAAGCTGCAGTTTAGGAGTACTGTAACAAGTTGTCTGTCCTTGCTTCAAATCATTCTTGTGCCCTGTTCCCAAGGGTAGTGTGGCTGCTTGTCCTGAGCTTCCCCCCAAAAAGGAGTTGATCCAAAGCAGGCCAAATATGGACTCTTCAGTCTAAAATACTGTGTTTTCATGAAGTAACGAGTAACTGTGAATAACAGACTAATATATGAGATAACCATAACCGTAAGAGTAATTATCATCTCCATTAATAGCATTTTATTCACTCTTCCACCAAAAGTGTGTAGTTTTGGTTTTGGTGCTCTTCTGGATTTTCCTTAGTTCTTATTTCAAATTTGGTACTGCTTTGGAGAGGGATTAATTACTGGTTTGTTTGGTTTTGTTTTCTTGTATAATATGCACCAATTTACAGGGAAGGCTTTCCATTTTAAAAATCTGCACAGAAAAAATTCCATTAGATACTGACGTGTCATTACAAGATGTGGCAGTCCTGACACACTTCTTCTCTGGAGCCGATATTGAGAATCTGTGCAAGGAGGTAAGAAAATATTGATGGTTAATCTGTGAAACAAACTGTAAATGAAACCTTTCAATGGAAGGAGAGAGCTAACTCATAGATGTTACCAAGCCATCTGTAGTACAGATTCTTTCGCAGTTTGTAATGCAAATATAAACAGACTGAGTAGAACAGAAGAACTGAACATGGGTTAATTCTTTAAATAAAAAAGCCAAATAAGAATAGAAGCTTTCTGTGATAATTTACAAGAAGTTAAGGAATTGGACTACCCTTTGTTTCACATTGCCCTTTCTAATCCAAGCTCACACCTAGATGAATTGTATTCTGTGTACTGCAAGCAACTGCAGCATTTTTAGCTGAAACTAGCACATACTGTCAAGGCTAGAGAGAAAAAAATTGAGAAGAGAAATCCGTAAGTATTTGAAATAAGTTGTATAAAAGAGAGAAGACTAGGAAGAAAATCCAAGTATATAAGTGATCAAGGATGTATTGTCTAATCTAGAGAAAGAAGTGAATGAAAAAGTTATAGTAATCTTATTTGATGTTTATCTATTGTTAAATAACCATAAATTATACAATGCTGTTTTCAGATGCTTTACCTAAAATTTTGTTTCATGTAAAATATTTTAGAATACTGACAATAACTTCTTTGCAACTTAAAATATAAGATTTCAAGTTGTTTCTTTTTTCTTCTTCTTTTTGAAGGCTGCTTTGTTGGCACTGCAGGAGAATGGACTTGAAGCAACTGCTGTAAAACACGAGCATTTTGTAAAATCATTGAGGACTGTAAAACCATCCTTAAACGTAAAAGACTTGGAATTTTATGAAAAATTTTATAGTCAAGAATTAGCCTCTTGAATCAAAAAGGAGTGATGTGGCATAGGTATTGTAAAATATATTGCAAAGATTTTGCAACGGCTTACATCTTTCCTGCTTTTTAATACTGTACTTACTGTAGTTTTCAGTGTATATGAAATAGAGTAAAATTTCACTTGTGAAAAATCTGTGATTTCAACAATGGAGAATAAATTAAAATCTTGTTTGCTTTGGCTAGGTTTCCATCTGATGAAATGAGTAATTGAGATACTTAGATAAAGCACTGTGGAACAGCTTAGTTACTGTAGATGTCCCACTTTTCAGAACAAACATTGGCATAATAAGAATATTTAATTTAAAATGTGTTGTGAAGTCTCCAAAGGACAGAGAATATTTAACAAATAGAAAAGCTTTCAGAATGTTAAATAGGAGGAAGTAAGTCCCATACTATATAAAATGTAAGGTGTTTTATATGTGTGTATCCACAGGCTTGCTTTGTTAGAAGCAGATACCAAAATATAGTGGCAGTGAAAAGGTTGTCAGTAACTTAGTAATACCTTGTTGTAAGTTTGGGAGTCTGGGGTTTGGGGACTAATTTTAGATCAGTTACTGCTTACTGTACAAAGCTTTGGATTGAGTAAGCAGATACTAAGTCTGTAATCAACTCAAATTATAATAATTTCTTCTTTAGAGAAGGGAGTTTGCTTTATAACACTTTCTGCAGAATTCTTTTCCCCACCCAACCGTTCTTTGACAATATATTTTTGTAGGTCATCTTCTAAATACACAGATAAGTCAAAGGAAATTGTTACTACATGTATCTAACTGTGCATTTTAACTTTACCAGGGTAGGTAGTTTTTTAATTATTTTTTCCTTTTCCCCATGAAAATGCTTGTGAACAAAACACTCCACTGTCAAAGATAGTTTCTTATTTCAGCTGAGGTTCTTAAGTTATAAACCCATTAGCAAATACTTCTTTCTCATAACAGGGACACTAGGGCCTACACTGCAGTGCCGTTTACAGTGAGAAGGATCACAAAAGGAAGTTCCAAGGCGGTTAGCGACTGCAGAGGGCAAAGGGTAGTAGTAGAAGCCGTTGTAACTTAGGAAAGGGTTCAGATATAAACAACTGCCCTCCAGCTCGGTGGCTTTGATCACCATTTCCTAAGGAAGGACCATCTTGCTGCTTTATTGCTGGCAACAAGTAGGCCAGCACCAGTGAACTTCCCAAACACCCAAAGGTTTCTCAGCAGTAGTGCTGGAGATAAAGTATGAAGACCTTCAGGGTAACTCTCTATTTTGCTTTCCAGTGTTTGAGAGCATTGCTTTAGAATTGCCAGACCTGGAAGTTGTTAGGACAGCAAAATGCTGTCAGCTCCTTTGTTTCAAAGATGCTCCTGCTTAACTTCTGTACTCGTTCCCTAAAAGGACCAGCCGCACTAATTGTGCCCTGTCGTGTCCCCTCCTTGCTACAGGAAGCCAGCAGAGCATGCAGTAAAGGCAGCCTCTCCTTCCCCTTACTGCTTTCTGGTGGGCAAGAGGGAAAGGTAGGAACAGATTGACAGGAGCAGTCTGCTGGCACCATGTACCTCCAGCCTGCCTGTGGTAGGAGTTTTTCTCAGACTGTGGGGTATTGGGAAGTGATTGTAACACAGTAGGGTGACAAGAGCCTGTGCCAGGGTTAAGCTTTTGTTGCAGCAGAAGGGGATGGAGTGACATCGGGCTCCTGTTTTGGTCACTACACGCACCTTGCTGAGCTCTGAAAAGAGGCAGGCCGAGGCCTTGCCTGTGCGTTTGCCTAGCTACGGTGTTCTTCAGGCAACTGCCTGGAGAAGGAGACAAACAAGAAGACCAAGGGGAAATGGAGAAGCAGGGTCTGAGGAACGCAGTAACGGAGAGAAGCGTTGCGGGAAGAGCGCACGCCGCATGCCCCGCTGCCTCCGGGCACCTCCGATGTGAGACCCGGAGCTGGCCCGCCCGCCGCGGGCCGCAGGGCGGCG
>NW_010972775.1:12405040-12423758 GCF_000737465.1 Haliaeetus leucocephalus
GGCGCGGGGCGGCTCGGCGGGCGGGCGGGCGTCCCGCCTCCCTGCGTTGGGGCATAGGCAGCGCTGCCGGGCGTATAAAAGGCGGGGAGCGCGCTGCCCCGGCGCTGGTGCCCGTCGGAAGCGCTGCCGGCTCTTCTCCGCTCTGCCAGGTAACGGGGGCGTCCTCCCTCTCCCCCGCAGCCGGGGTGGCCCCGCAGCCGGGGTGCGGTAACAGGGAACCGTTTGCTCCAGGTCCGCAGACCGCAGCGAGGATGAACACGAGCTTCTTCCAGATACTAAAAGCAAAAAAAGAAGTAAGTTTGCCGGAGGCGTTGGGTCTGTGATAACCCCCGTCGGTGAGGGGATGCCATGTAATCACGAGCACCTTATAGAGGAAATGGTGAGAGCGGGGGACGCGTGTAAGTTGAAAACCACGCGTTGGAAGTGAGGTGGTGCAAACAGTGATATAGGGGTAATGTACCGTAACAGGTAATCACACCTTAGCTCCTTGTAACCCTCGCTGCCCCTATTCATGGCTCTGTAGCCAGGACACTAGTTCTTCAGCTCTCCGTTTTTTGTCTTTCAGCTCATTCCCCTGGTTGGAGTCGTGTCCTTTGCAGCAGTTGGGGCGCTCTCTTTTTCTGTCTATTCCCTGTTCAGCAAATCTGATGTGATGTAAGCAAAATACTTATTGCTTGGAGTTTACCCTAACCGTTTTTTGTTCAGCGGAGGTATCGGAGCATCATGTTTTGCACCAAAAGAAAAAAATAAAAATCTGTGGCGATGTTCCGGACTACTACTAGTAATGACTAAGATATTTGCAGATTGTGAATACTGAAAAAATTAATTAATTTGGAGCGTAGTCCAAATTATTTCCTAACTTTTTATTTAATATTTTTTCTTTGCTTTAGGTGTAATAGGTTTTAAATGTTCTTCTGAAGAACTTCAGATAATCAGATAGGTAGATGACATGCAGATATGTTGCAGCCAGGCTATTGACTTGTATATGAAGAACAGCGTTTGATAATATGAACTTACAATAAGTTAATATTTTAATGGCTTGGCTGATAATTGGAGCTAAGTCCTATACTCTTTAAGCTTTGGGGAATTTTTATATTTACTTTAAAGTGATTGGAATAGGCATTTTAGCTGTCAGGGTAAGAATCTCCTTACTTTTTCTCTGTGTCTTTATTCAGTTTTGGCTTTTCAGCTTGCTTGTCTTATGATAACACATTATACTTGAACAATGTTGGCTTGTTTGGTGCTTTGGAAGCTGCAAATAAAGCAAGCCATCATGAATTCCTACCCAAAATTTAAAAGAGAAATGCCCAAACTTGTAAAGTTGTGTTTCAGGAAACTACTTACATGAATAGTTCTGCTGACAATAGACTGCTCATATAAGAAAAATGTATGCAAGATCACACCCTAAAACATAGTACCTGTTTTGGTTTATCTTCTCTTACAGCATTAACAAGACTGGCAATCCAGAACCATGGGAAACTGTTGAGCCTACCAAGCCTCAGAAGGTAACATGTACAAATAATATAGTCAGTACAAACAGCATATATTTCAAACATAATAACTTTGTTTAAATGTGTAAGAACTAGCAAAATATTAGTGAGGAAACAAATGTGAAGCTGACGTATTATCTATTTAAAAGTGGAACTGCTTAATTCATAACTTTATGTAAAGTATCTTCCCTGTATTAATGATAGGGATTCAGCTATTACATTCTAGGTCTGATCCTGAATTTATGACATACTTCTGGTTGGTGTACCCCCCCTCCCCCAACATCCATTTACTCAATTCCATTGATAACAGTGGAAACTTGGAGTGTAGAGGAAATGCTGTTTACCTTTGCCTTGTTCCTGAACTATGAAATTGACTAAGAATGCTTTTGAGTACTGCAGCCTGAAGGAAAAAAAAATCTTAGTTTAGTGGAGCATCTAGGATAAGGAAAAATAAAATTATTTGGCATTATTACATATTTAATATCCAAGTGATTTTCTTCAACAAATTATTTAATATGTCATCAGTTGCTATTTTTGCGTACTTCTAAAGGAAAATGTAAAGCTACTAGAAATCCTTCTTCACTGATAAATTGACGTATGATACAGGGGGGTGGGAGTAGAGCAAATGCTCACTGGGATTTTGCTAATTTCATTCGTATTTTCCTTTTAATTTCTTCCAGCTATTAACAATCCATCAGAAATGGAAACCCATAGAAGAGCTGGAAAGTGTCAGAAAGCTTACGAAGTAACAAGCTTCTGTTGCCTCAAAAAAGGTACCCTATGAATCTAGTGGAATCACTTCTGCACAAACTTGACTACTGAAATCAGTGTGCGGAAATGCTTCTGCTACATTTTTAGGGTCTCCCTACATTTTTTGGACTCTGGATGAGGAGTTTCATGTTGCTTTAGAAGTTGGCATACAACATCCACATAGTCCAAAAATCTGTCTCAAATATTCATTTTCAGTAGGCATGATGTCAAATGTTGAATATTCAGATGGTAATTATAGATGGAAAAAGCATTCAGACTTTTTGTAGAATTTCATTTTTCTCAAAATACATTAATTTTGTAGTTTTATATCTTTTTATTAAAGTATATTTTAAATTTTTACAACATTCCATGTAAATTCCATAAATGGAAATTACCCCAAAGCCCTTGTACATTAGGATTCCTGGTGTGCTCCCTCTCTATACTGTATTTCAATGCTGTATACAGACCAAATAGTCATCATAGCCAGATGATGCCTTTGTATGGCAACATACATGGTCATAAAGTATACTTGAATTAATTTTCTATATTAGCTGTGATGACAATTTAAGTCAAAACTAGTGTTCTGCTGCTAATACTAAAACTTATACTTGCGCTCACCTTAACCCACTGAGGAGTCCAATAGGTTATTTAAGAGTATATTTGAGACTGCAGGATTAGAACACAAGAATTAAGCGTGGCTAAAAGGGAATTGGAAATCAGATCATTTCTGTTGTGTTTAAATATTGATAGTGTTTAAATTTAGAAAACGTTACTAGAATTAGGAAACTTGCATTATCCAAAACTAATTACGTAATGTTAATTTCTTTTTATGCAAGGTAGTTCATGTGCAAGCTCAAATGTACTGCACAGCTAGCAATATTTTTAAACATTTCTAGATACATGCTATTAGGGACATTTGCTTTAACAAAGAGAAAATAACAGGTTAAAATTACGATGATTCTATGAAGAGACAGTTCCTCTTTAAGCATCTGTGTGTTTTCTTATGGGTTGGCCAGGGAAAGAATGTAATGGGCAGACAGACCCCCAGTAAATTAAGGCAATACATGCATCCAGTGGTAGAACAGTCCTTTTGTGGATATTTTCAGTATGTGTCCCTTTCCAAGCAGTTTCACAATATATTACACAGTTTCTTTTACAATGGATCTGCAGAATGCATATTACTTTCTTTGAGGAAGAAAGCAAAAGTGAAACAACTCCTAATTGGAGAAAGTCCCTGTAAGTGGGAAATAATGAAGTGCTTTAGATTACTCTGCTGCAGCAAAGACAAAACTTAAACTAGTAAAGCTGTCTCATGAATTTTAAGGTACCTTGGCTTCAGAAGCTTTGTTTTATTCAGCTTTGTTGATGCTGGGAAAAAAAAAGTTAAAATGCTATTTTATCCCATACTTGTGTGCAGATGCAGCGTAAATATTTGTTTATCAAGTAAGGATGACTCAGCAGTATATATGTATAAGAGTAAGAGGAACTACAAGACTTGAGAATGTGTTCTTAGCTTTCATGTTAAGGAATGACATTACAAGATGATTGGACAGCATATAACCACAAAAATCCAGTGCTCCACAGAATACAAGTTTTAAGTATCTTAATAGAGAAACATTTTAAAATATTTTCTGTAAGTTATTCTGTATTTCCGTAGTTTTACTGGACTGTATCAAATAAAAAGTGCTGTGCTCTTGAGTTGATGCATGAATTAAATTAGTTTGTTCTTCAGTAAATCACTTGTATGGTCTGTAAATACTATGACCTAAGTATCTGTCAACATTAGGGAAATAAGTGTAAGTCATTTTTATGTAATTTTTGTACTTAACTATTTTCCAGTGGTGTCTTGCAGTAGCACATTAAGCAGTGTGACTGCCATCAGTCACAGGTTGTTGCTTCTCTCATCCTGTCCTGAAGCATAATAGCTAAGGTAATAGAATGTTTTGCTTTGTTAGCCGCTCCTTTTTTTTTTTAAAGATTTGTGGGGAGGGTTTTCACATAATGTGAGAAATCAAAAAGTTTTTCTGCACTTCAAAAAGATTGAGTATTGTTAAAGTTCTTGGGACAATTTTGTGTGTTCTTATACTGTCCCTAAAAATACTGTCTCCTGCATAGGCGAGGTTTTTTTCTTGGAAGTAGAGCACACCAAGAAAAATTACTGTATCTGCCCCCCAACTACTCAACATAAATCTATAAAGCAATATACCAAATGTTTCCTTATTCTACAAACATCAGAGTTAAGACAGTAAAGACTTAATTAGCTGAATTTTATGAGCTGACTTTTATGAGAACAGTAAGACTTCCATGTCCTGTCTTAGGCAAACCCATGACTTTTTATTCCATGGACAATTTAAGGCTGTTGAAATAATACAGCAACTTTCTTCCTTCTCTCCATTCTGTTCTCTCCATTTTGTCTCCTACTCCATTCTCTTTTTGGTTTTGGTTTTGGTTGGTTGGTTTGTTTGTTTTTAACAATCACTATCTTTGCTTACACTGTCTAGTACTTTTCCATGGAACTGTATCACTTCCAACTTTAATTAAAAAGTTAAATTAAAATGCTCACTGGCTTGTTAGAGTTTCAAATATAGATTAGAAACCATTAGAAATGTTTTTTAATGGTTCTAATCACCATTAGAAATGCATTATTAGAATCTATGGTCATGCTTTTCTAACTGCAGGTGGCTGTCAAGTAGTCTGTAAAATAACTTTCTGGAAGAATAGAAGGTTACTTTCTGCAGTATACATGCTATCATTAATTACTAATTTTTGTTACTACAATAGTACTTAAAGGCCTTAACCGCAGATCTGGCATCATTGTGGTTATCCAAGAGCCATGCTGTAGTTTTGATTTGGTTTTCTTTTCATCTGATAGCCCTGGTGTCAGCATTTCTGTGTCTGATGTCCCCTACCCCCTGCATTTCTGTATTGCAAGATGCTATTAGTATAGTACTATGCTATCTAGTTACTTCATTGGTGCGTGTGGTTTCTGTAGAAAATAGTAACTTACAGAGGGGCCTGATGTAATCATTAAAGAAAATTGTTCATCCCGCAGTTATCATCTGTCTCCCTCAGTGCAGAGGGTGGTTGTCCCTAGGACTAGGTGTAGAAAACAAACAAGAGTAATGGGAATGATTTGCTGGATCCAGCCAATATTTGGTGTTGGACATTTCCCAAAAAAGCTTTCAGATTAAACAAACAGCCACGCTACTCAGCACAGTTCTAATTTGCTGTCTGCAGTCTTTGCTGTACAGCACATCCCTGCCGGGCGGGGAGCGCACAAGATAACGAGATCACCTGAAAGTAGAACTGAGATGGAAATAAAGCGTTTGCGAGGCAGTGGACTCGGCTCCCTGCAGCTGGAATAAGTAACTATCGACCTCCAGGTGCCGATGTGAATAGAGAGCGGGCAGGTTGTTTGCTGAAAGCGATCTCCCACCGTCAACAGCCATCACCGCCAACTGCACCCTTCAAGGGAAGTCCAAAGAGCCGTTCTCCTGTGGCGCCTCGCCCGGATCAAAGATCACACACCTTTACAGCGCACTTCACGGCGGCTGTACCAACCCTATTTATGCTGTACCTTGACCTGGTGACCAAAGGATTTTCGTTTAATTAGCTTTTACTTTTAGATAACCTTGTCACGTATGTTCTGGGCAGAGCTGGTAATGGGGATGTAGTGTCCTTCTGCAGGGCTCACGAGGGACGTGCGGTCATACAACGCGGACAGCCAGGGGCCTGTGACGAACGACGCCGCCAGGAGAGAAAAGCTCCCCCCCACCCCCCACCCGCCGCCGCCCTCGGCCACGGGGCTGTGAGGTAGCGCGAGGCGGCCGCGCCCCCCCCCCCCCTTTTCCCGCCCGTGCCGTCTCCCTCCGCGGCCTCTCATTGGAGGGGGCGCCGGGCCGCCCGCGGGGGCGGGGGGCTTTTCTCAGCGCCTCATCTGCCTTCCCCCCCCCGCCCCCCTCGGGCCGCCGCTGAGGAGCGCGCTCTCAGAGCGCCTGTGGGGCCGCCTAAAGCCTGTGAGCCTTCAGCAGCGCTGGCTATTGCAGCGGGGAGAAGGCCTCTCTCTTGCTAAAAAAAACAGGTACAAGCAAAGCAAACCTCTCACTCCGGGTTTTGTGTTAATGTCAGATTTCCAGGTGTGTGGTTAGAGGAGTTGAGCGCTCTTCCTGTGGTAGTGTGCTGCCTAGGTACTCAACAGTCTGCAAGGTAAAGGATTTGTGTGGTGAATGAGGGGGTTGTAAGAAAACTGTAACTCGGGTGTTGGGGGATGGCAGAGCTTTAATTGGCGTGGGGCTGTGTTAGCAAGTGAGAGTCCTAGAAATAATTTGCCTGGCCTTCAGCATATAGGCCACATACTAGGGGATGCAGCCAGTCTGGAAAAATAATTTTAAAAAACCCTCATCTGTTAGCAGTGGGAGCATGCACAAAAGGCTCGGTTTGGTTTTCTCTTCATTGAAGACTTGCAAGGTTTGGCCCAATGTGTCACGCAGGTGCTGTGGGCCATGGCCGTGGCCCTCCCGTGGTGCTGAACACTGCCTTGTTCACGGCAGGCCGCTGCTCTTCGGGCTGCGTGTCTGTAGTCTCTGGGATGCATCAGTCAAGTGTCCTGGCTTGCGCACGTATAGTTTGTGGCTTCTGGTGAACCGGACGGGTTGCATAGCAGCCAGTGACAGCAAGGGCCAGAGTCAGGCCGCGTGTGGTGCTGGGCCTCCTGCCGCAGCGGTACCTTGGCGCTGGGCTTGGAGGTGTGTGCCTGTCCTGGATGATGATACGTTTCTGCTGCTCTTGGCCAAGATTTGACCACATGTAACGTTCCCTAAAAAGTGTTCTGTATAAATAATTTGGACTTCGTGATGCAGCATTTTTAATATAAAGCTAGTCATCTTTGTGACCTTGTTTCTATAAAGTTTCGAAAGTGCTTGTGCATGTCTGCTAAAATTCAGATAAATGTGCTTCCAGTTTTACTAGCTGAGAAGCAGAGAAAAATCAGTTTCTTCAACTTGAAGCATTTGATCTGGACTGTACTAGACTCTGGTATTACTTGCTCTCTGTCTCCCACACCCTCCTCCCTGTTTTCTACTGAGAATCCTTCCTTCTTTCCCTTGCTGACACATCTTTTCTTCTTGCCAAATCTCGTTCTGCCTCGCCCACCAAAACAAACACATCAGGAAATCTTAGAATTTTCTTGGCCTAATTTATTTTTATTGTTGCTACTATTTATTAGTACACCTGCACGGTGTTCTAGGAAGTTACACATGTAAAATGAGTAGATCAGAATATAATTAGGCTGGTGATTGAAACTCAGAAATTAAGCAAAAAAGGCCCTGCTTGTAATGTGTGTTTTCCTCTTCCTTCCACCCTGTTCTGCTTTGTTTTATTTATGCTGATGGTATTGTAATAAATGCACCATTGGGATGATTCTTAAAAAAAAAAAAAAAGAGGAGCCTTACTAGTAACAGTAAGGATGCGTAGTCTGTAAACTCTTCAAGCAGGAGTCGATAGATTTTCAGTATATGCATAAATAACAGTAAATACTTAAGAATTATCTTTCCATTTGGAAAAAAAGAAATTTGAGTCGCATACATAAGCATGCATTGTCTTTTAGTAGACTCACATAAAAACATTTGCAGTTTTTCTTTAAATTTGTTAACATATTAACGTTATGTTGGTTGGTAGGGTCCATTGCTTTGAAAGCTATCTCTTAATTTTGCTACTGCAGAAAAATAAAGGCCGTGTCTGCTAATAATATTATGGGAGACTGTGTGTTCCCTACCCATGTCCATCAAAATATTTCTTGCTTTGAGTAAGAGCTGTTCTGTTACTGAAATTTGATTCATCTGGTTGTTTCCTTACAAGAAAATGGCAAAATAACTTGTTCATGTTCTGTAACTCCAAACATGAAGTGGTCTGGCAGTTTTTAATCCTAAGCACTATAAATCATCAGGGTTCCTGTAGCCTTGCAGACCATGATAGTTGCAGTCCAGGCAACAGCTGTGAAACAGCTTTTTCATTTGTGTATTTTCTTTCGCTTTTTGAGTAAATTGGAAAATGTAATTTCTTTAAGTTCAAACTCACTTAGCTCTCAGTCAGCCAGACTTGCTGACTTCACTGACCCCAAGTGTTGCTGAAGCAGGGCCAGGAGATGATAGCTCTTAAACTTGGGACTTTTTCACAGCAATTGATTTTTTTTTTTTTAAGCAGAATTCCCTGCTGAAGTGAGTGGGAATTCTGCACAGGCACTGTTGTTACCAGATGGTGGCAAACTGAGGATCTACAGACTCAGGAGGAAAAGTCAATAGGATACAGCACCAAAAATAGACTGCGGGGACCAGAGCTCTGTAGCAATCCAGTCGGCATTGCGTAAAGGAACATGTATTAAATGATGCAGTCACAAGGCAGAGCTGCCTGCCATTCCACTTTATGGTTACAGCTGTTCTCCAGGACTCTTTGGTTTTCAAGCTACTTTTTATCATTTTACTCTTTTGTTTGGTATTTGGCATGAGACCAATCTGTTCTGGTAGACCAGAAGTGGACTGCTAGTGACTGCGGGCTCGAGTGCTTCATTGGCCTTTTGCACAGAACTGTATTTCATCTTTGGAAAGGACTGATGCACGTTGTGAGTGTAAGTGAGGAATGCCCACCTTATCACCCCACTAGATTGTTACACAGATTGTTAACAGCACAGTGTTTGTGAAAAGCTGAAGTTCTTTGTCTTCCTGTTTCAGTATTGTAGAATATGTGGATTTTTAATTGCAAAATTCATGTAGGGTCAACATGATGCATTAACAGATGCAGTTTATTTCAACACAATATTACATTGTGTGATGTATAGAGGGCAAATGGGGGTAGCTGTGGATACAAACAGATTAGCTGAGAGGTCAGAAAGCCACACAAATTTGAAAAATTTCTTAAGTGTAAATAAATATGTTTAAGCTTTCAACTTTAGGAAAACTTTCTCATTCTTGATTTCCTGTTGGCATTTCTTTAATTGAAATAAATGTATTTGCAGTAGGCAAGTAACTAATAACACCATCCTTTACCAGACTTGCTGCTACTGCACGAACAAGGAAGTAAATGCAGAAAATCCAGATAGTTGTAATCCCCAGTAGTAACAGGAAAATCTTATCAGTTTGCCAAAGAAAAGCAAAGTCATCTACTTGTAATAAATCACTGATTCACTATATCAAAACAAAGGGAAAACAGTTTTTCTATTAAAGCTGTTAAGAATGTTTCATTTAATGATGCATCTCTCCCTCCTGCTGTATGACTTTCTAATTCAGTAAAGCCTGAATATTTTTTAAAATTACTGTTAGCATTATGCTGCCAATGCTGTCAGCGTTATTAAATGATACATTAGCATTATGCTGCCTTTACTGTCTTTTATTTTTCCTCTTGTGAAGTGCTTTGAATGAAACCTGCTATGGTCAGAAAACAGAGTTTGGCTTAGACTGCGGTATCCACCTTACTCCCAAAAGCAGAAATACACAGCAAAATCCCAGTCATGATGACTTGCAGTCCTGTTCATTACCTCATTGCCAAACTCTTAGCCATAATTTTAATATTACAATACCATGTTGTGCAAAGTAGATGTAAAATAAAATTAGTTTGAAGTTATGGGAATGTTTTTATACTGATTTCAGGGGGGCATGGAATTAATATAACAAAACTTCTAGTGGTTGATGTATATGTACTAGTATGTGTTTTTTGAAAATTCTCTCCTTAAGAGAAATAAAAACATTTAAGGATCAGGCATGTCTTTGCTCAAGTTCCTCTATGTGTATTAGTTCAAAGAGGAAGCTGTTGTAGTATGCAGAACAGGGTGATACATGGAAGTTTCTGTTTGCGGTGTGTGTTGAGCGTATAACTTTTTGATAGGTGTAAAGGACAAATGTATATATCCTCTGTGGGTGAGTGCTTTAAATAAACAAAATTGCCGTCTAAGTCATAGATTGATTCACTCAATAAAGAACCAAAGCGTTTGACCTTCCTATCTGTTTTTAGAAATCCTCACAGTTGTCTGTTTGGCTGTACCACACATGTAATGTACATTCCTCAATAACAAACACTAAAGCACAAAGGTATTACTGCAGCTAGAGATGAGCATTTGTTGAAGAAATGTGTAATCAGAGTTACGAAAGTCAAAAGCTAAGAGAACTTCTTTACCTATTGGGCTTTTTTCTTCTTCACTAAGGAGATAAAAATATGGCAACCCAACAAAGAAGGGAGATGGGGGTAACGCTCCAATTATTTTTTTTTTTTTTTTTCTTAGCATCAGTAATGTATGTGTGTGGTGTGGGCTAGATGGGTAAAACGTACCTTGCTTAAGAGAAAAATGACTAACATCAGACATCCTAGTTGAACTGCACAACAGATCAACTAATGCTGCAATCTATAAAAGAAATTGGTACTGACTTCATTTGTGACCACCACAATTTGATCCAGAAATATAAGTATGCTCCATAGTTGGCTGCATGGTAATGTAATGGAGTCTAATGTTTTTCAGTTGCTCCAGTACCCACATGATCTGTCTTTATCTGTTTTCTTTCCTCCTTCCTCTTTTGTACACAAACACACCTTGTAGCATCAACAAAGTATCAAGAAAAACCACCACAACCAAACTGCAGTATGAATACTCTTACTTAGCCATAGCAGTTGGTGGGCCTATTAGTAGGATTTAATTTTGTTATTACTCCTGCTCTGTGAGCTGTTTCTTTCTATCTCTGATAGCTAAAATCAGGGATTACCTCTTCCCTCAATCATTCCTCCAGAGCACCTTCAGATGTAGTAAGTCCAAGTGTGGAAGAATAATATTCTGCTTTCATTGCTGCTTTACAAAGACAGTTAATAGATCTAATTTAATGTGATATCCTGCATAGCTATCCACAAGTGAGTGTATCTAAAACATATCTTCATTTACAGATCACTGCACATGGCCCTTTAACTTTTTGGTATGCAAAGAAATACTTTCTTTTAAATTTCCTATGATACGACTTGACCTTTGCTCTGTGGCAAGTCCAAGCAGCTAGGCTGCCTGAAAACCATCATAATTTGTTCCATCTAAGTTACGTTTAAAGCAAATATCTAAGCAGAAAGAAACCAGTGTCTGTAATTGGTTGGGCAATTTCCGTTTCCAATTGGAGGTGTGTGTCTTCTGCAGAAGTAGAAAATACAGAATTGCTTAATAGCTTGAAGAAATGAAAGAAGACTTACTGGAAGGAAGTTGTGGTTCTGAGTTTTTCAGCCTCTGCCATCTGTATTTTCTCTCTGTGAAGCCTGTTCAACTAGATCAAAAGGCAACATTATACTTGCAATTGCAGCAGTGTGTAAACACAATGATATTCTACATTTATAATTGTATCTGCCTATTTTGAAACAAAATTGCTTCCCTCTGTGTATGTTTCTGATTGGAAGTGTCATCAGATCCTTTATAAAAAAGCAGACAGTTTCAGATGGAAGTATCTGTTGTCCTGGAAACATGAATTCAGCGCCCCAAAGAAGCAATACTTATTTTCATAGAAACAAAGGGCTTGCATGATAACTTATATTGTTTACATTAATGAATATAATTTGTTCTAATTGCATTTCAGATACCCATAGCTACAACTAATTTCCACTCATACAATTTTTTTATTACATACTTGGAACTGGAGGGAGGCATTTGCACGTTGTATTCCATGATATTTACCTGTATAGGCCTTTAAGAAGTATCTTAAGCCCTTCCCAGTAATTGATTAGCAAATATGTGCTAGGTTTGTGCTTTTCCTTATTGCATCCATGATAAAGTTAAATTCCGTGTGTTATCCTTAGGAAAAATTAAGACTTTTTTTTACTTACTAATAAGACTTTTTTTAAATTTGCAACAAAGTATATTCCTTTGAAAAGTAGAAGTTTGAATAGTTATATTCAGTACACAGCTCTGTTTATTAAAGCTGGGACTAGTGCACCATCTCCTGGTAAACTCGGGAAAGGCCTTGAAGGCTGACAGTTCAGAGGGGAGAGTATTTGTAGTTTTGTGTCAGACTTGTTCTTACAGTGGGCTTGGAAAGAGGGAACACATGAAATCTATAAAAAAAATCAAGAGTAATTGTATGCTAGGTTCAAATATGTAGCATCATCTTAACTATGAAAATGTTTGTTTATGGTGTTTTTTGCAAAAAATCTATTGTAATTCAAAAGGCCAGTTACTAGAATTAAATAGCTATTTTTTACATTTACATCTCATCAATTTATTTAGGCATTTATTAGATAATTTCTGTGTTTGTGTTTTGGGGAAAAAGAAATAGGAAGAGTGCAGGGACTTGGGTGCTTTTAATGCACCTGAGACAAAAGCATATTTCTTGTCTGCTTGGCATCTGGCTGCTTTTATGTATTCATCAGCTTAATAAAAAATCCCTGTATATATCAGTACTGAGTTTAATGTGAAACACGCTCTGGACAGATAGCATTAACTGGTTTTATGTACACTCATGTACTGGCTAGTCACAATCAGAAAAACAACTTATCTTTTCACCGGGTATAATAGTAAGGAAATCATAAAGCTGTCATCATATAGATAAAATTATGCTTGTGTTTATGAAATACTTTTTTCCTACAGAAATTGATGCCATAAAAGGTGTAAATGCTTCATAACTGTAATAAAAGCAATTAAGTTATTTTATCCCGTACATTTAGCGCTAGTCATTTTGAAACTGTGTGATACTGAGACAAAAAAGCAGAACACGATGGAGAAAAGGAAAATAGAGATAGAAGAGCAAAAATATTGATTTGGATGTCATTATTTTACAGCTGTAAACATAGAAGGCAGGTATGTGTGCATTATAAGAGCAGATTGCTGTGGTAGCTGGATAGCAGCAAATAGAAAAGGTAAGTATTTATTCTAGCAGCTTCCAAAGTTGTGTCAGGTGTTTCACAGAACGAAAGAGCATGTATGGTCCTTCCCAGAGCATTCAGCCATGGAAAATGGAATGAGAAGAGTAGAACAGAAGGGGATTTGCTAGCTCCAGAGCACAGAGAGTATCTATTAGTGCCCGGCATGATGTGTTACAAAGAAGGGGAAGATGAGGTGAAGCTGGAAAGGGGATTAAGGGTGTGGAAGATGAAGGACATTTGTTTTATTTTTTTTAAGGTAGAAAGTGAATCTAGAGGCTTTCAGATTAGGTCTTCCTTGTGAGTTAGCAACTTGATGGCTAGAAGTTTTTTTTCATCTAGAGATCAAAGAGGAAACGGACTTTGGGCAAGCATGTATTTGAATAGAACAGGCCTTACAAGTTGTTTGGGGGTGTTTCACACCCCGTGCTGCATGAGAAGCTCCTAGTGACCACGTAAACAGCAGGTGCACAGGGTGCAAGCTGGACATTATTAGTGAAACTGTGGAGAGGGTAGAGTATCGCAAGAAAATGAGGTGAGAGAAGCAGAGAGTGGTGGCATAATGCGAAGTGCTGATGCAACATGACATTTGAGCTAGGTGTGCTAACTCCTGTAACAACCGAATGTGCTTGGAGCAACCAGAAAGAAAAAAGAGCTTGGCGATGCAGTTTTGGATGGATAGAGGGAAATGAGCTGGGTATTTACAGTGAATTGTCCCCTCCCCTTGAAAACTCAAGGGAACTTCTCTGGCAATGGACTAGCTTATTGAAGTCTAGGAAGCTGCTGCAGTACATATCATATCTAATTACCCAACAACCTATCTTCATTTATGAAATTCTTGTATCTGTAGAGAGAAATAATACTTAACAGCCCTGCTCTAGGCAGCATCACCACAGTGTTGTCATGAGATTCTGCCAAATACCTGAACAAAAGACTTACCGCTCATTAGTTGGTGGGTGTCTTATGGGGTTTTTTTATTTTATGTCAGAAAACTACTTTTAAATGCTAGCCTACTGCTTTTCTTAGTCATTCTGCCAGTTGGGAGTGATTCTGCAAGAAATAGCAGATACGTACAGTAGTAAAGTAATTGAAGATGAGATTCAGGTATGACATTTTAAATGGTAATTCTGCTGGTGTAGAAAGAAATGCTGCTGGTATTGAAGAGACTAAATGTCAACACAGTTTAAAAAAAAACAAAAACAAAAACCACCCAAACAAAAAACCCCACAGAATTAAGCAAGGAAAACATTAAGAAACAAGATGGGTTTCTGTTAATTTTCTTCTTAGGATAAGAACATTTCAGAATAGAAGAGTGGGATGTGAGGGTTTGCAGTCTACTCGATATAAAAATGCTTCATTGACTCATAGGAGTAGGTTGTCATCAAAGCTGTATCTATGCTTTAGAAAAGGATGGGTGACAATCAGAGATTAAGAAAGGAAAAATCTCTTCCCAATGTAGACTGTTAGAGGTGGCAGAATTTTCACAGGATTTCAGCTGTTCAGTCAGCAAGAGCATTGCAGCACTGCTGTGGAAAGCAGGGATACTACTTGTGGAAACCTGCTCCAATCTTACAAGTCTCTTGGTTAGAGAGAAATCCCATTAAGTAAATGCATTTTCATTTCAAGCAGAGGATTTTGTAGAAGGAAAAGAATGGTGTAAGAGTGTAGATGATCTTTGCCATGTAAAATAATCTGGATGTGCTGGAGAGCTGCTTGGAAAGACATTAGACCTTATTCTTATTTATACTAAGGCCCCTCTCCTCTAAGCTGGTACTGAAAATGACCTTGCAATGTCTATAAAAATAACTTCTTTTATAGTCACTTACGCTTCCAGAGTACTGTTACTGTGTATTAGATCATAAATTCCTGGTAGTTTGTTTGCAAATCAATGTTATTTTCTGAGTATTTCTCTAGCCTTATAAGTAAGTAAGTGTACTGATTATTTCTACTTGGTTATTTTTATAGTTCTGTTGTGCTCATTTATTCCATCACTTGGAGTATTATAAGTGAAAATATGCGTATTCCTTTTGATGCTGATTAATAGCAGATTCAGAAGAATACTGGATTCTTAGATTAAACTTAGCAGTGCCAGACAACCTGTGCCCTGAATAATTCAAAAAGAATAAGAAAAGGATTAGAGGTAGGCCACACAGATATACATTTCCATGTGAGTTTAGTTAGACCTTAATACAGGGAATGTATGCTTCAGAGCCTCCCTGAGCACTGACTCTTTTATTCTTTATTCTCATTTCAACTTCTGTTGCTTTTTCTCTGAACTCCTTCCAGTCTATAGACCTTGATAACAAGGGCCCCTCAAGGGTTAATGTAGGGTTTCAAGAATGTTTTGCCAGTCGCTTTATGGCTGATCCTTCACCATACTTTGTCAGCTTATATTTTCTAAAGTGCAATTATTGCTTGGGAAATAACAAGACTTAAATTCTTCTGACTGAAGAGGGAGACATAATTCATTCTATATATAGCATCTCCAAACTGAGTTAAGCTTGAGTGTTCAGACATTTCAAAAAACAGCTGCTGTAAGAATCAAAGATAATGACAAGAGATAGCAATACAAATAAATGTAAGACAGCAATGTGAAGTTTAATAATTGATTTAATAAAACCCACAATAAAGCAACACACTTCTGCTTTTTTCTTCAATTAAACAAATGTGTAGTAAATTATTAAAAAACTCCAAATACAATACATGTCTACTGTACTTCAACTTCTAATTACATCAATTGTAAACCCCAATTTAATTAAAACCTATTTGAGTATTAGTATGTGCAAAATACCTGTTGTTTGTTTGTGGTATTTTTTTCCAGTAAGTTTGTAAGGACAGGATGCACATTTTTCATGAACTGTGATATGACTTAATTAATGATAGTGTTTGTATTGAAGCATTAACTTCCCAAGTACAGTGCTACTTTGCCTCTGAGCTGTATGTGCTCCCATGCTGTACTGAAGTGTTCCCACTTCTTACCAGAACAGACATAAACATAATCCAGTGTTATGTGTACTTTGTCCAAATTAATACTGTACTGTCAGTTTTCACCAATAAAAACTCATCATGTGACCCCTACCTCAAAAAAGGGGAGAAAAGAAGCCAAGATTGTTACAACCAATTGCAGGTATAAACGAGCCTGATGAATATGTGAAACCCTAGCAAGTTTCAAAACAGGCAATAGCTTAAGTATTCACAGCTGAGTATCACAATATCCATTACTGGGCAAAAATTTTCCTTTCTGATCCACATAGAGAACTACTTTTGATGTCAGTGGAAGTTCTGCATAAAGATCAAAGTACAGAATAAGCAAAAAATATTTGAAGCCAAGTTCTTCCCATCTTCTGAACTCTGCAGGTCATATTCTTGTTGCGCTTAGCTTCTTCAATGGAAATTACTTCAGAAGCAGGTGTAAATTGGAGCTTGATAATAGCTCAGTGTCAGGTTTTATCATCCCATGTACATTCAAAGTACAGGGATTCCACCATGAGACTAAGCAATTCAGTTTTGTGAACTTCAAGGTGTCCGGATGAATAAATAGTCTTTTCAAATTGCCTCATCTCTCTATGAATAAGAAAAGGCCTTTCTACCTCTGTAGGTCATTATATTATTGTCGAAAACAATATTATGATATTGTTGTCCAGCACCATTAGGTTACTGAGCTTGCTTGGATTTTGCTTTATTCATAAAGCCAAGTAGTGGGGACTGCTATTGCAGAGGCATTCCTGTCGGGATACTGCCATCCTGTGCTCAAAGCAAAGATGAAAAAAGGTCAGAGATCTGTGACTGAGGGAATAGTACATATCTAAAACTCTTTCCTGTTAGATGCATGTATTTTACATGTCTGTAGATTGTGTTTGGGAGTATCTCCACATCAAGCATAGTTTCTATCATTTGACTTTTCTTTTAAAACAAAACAATCATGGAAAAATGATCAATTACAGGACATTTATTAATTATAATTAGAATGCGTGCTAATCAACTGGCCTTTTAATGTGAATCAAATGTTGACATTCAAGATATTATTAATAATAAATTCATCTTGCAAGTCAAAACTTTGTAAAATAAATAACCTGTTTCTAATGTATAAACCCTATTCTAAAATACATTAAAGATAACTGATCACTTAAAACACTTTGGGTCCAGTGTCAGGTCTCCAGTTAAATACCAGAAGTCTGGGCAAGGATCTTCCTGTCTGGATCTCTGAGTGCCCAGATTAAAGCTAACTTTCTGGTCTGGGTATAGTGAATTCTGTATTTTGCAGTGTCTCCAAAGAGACAGTTTCCAAAAGAATTCAACTAGTACTGTATGCATTATGGTTTAAGATACTGTATGAAAATTACTATTGCAAAAATACTGTATAATGAATTCAGGGATCATGATATATTATGGAACCCTGGCATGATCAACATTAGAGACTTTAATTGAAATACTGAATACTTGATGCTCCATTTGGAGTGCAGGTACTTTGTGGTACATATTATTGAAGGACAATATGGACTGTAATTTGTGAGGTATCTGCAGAGCCACGTTGCAGTTTGTAAACAATAATCTGAAAACAGCTTTGTCTCAAAATCATAATAAATTGGATAAACCAGTACAAGGGATAGAGTGAAATGCATGTTCTGTAGGGCAACCACTGCACTTTTTGCAGCACCAGTTCTCCCTGCTGCATGTTACATGGTACAAATCCACATATTAATGATTTCTATTTGATCATTTTAATTTTGCATTTATTGCTCTCAGTCTTTGACTACAAGATAAAGAATAAGGCAGCAGTTCCCAAAACATATGAAATTAGGCACTGGAACTCTGACAACTTGCGCAGGTTTTGCTCGTTTCCTGTTTGTAACTCTGAAGCTGGACAGAGCACTTGTACATTCCAAATGTGTTCAGCAGCAGGTGTCGGGCCTTGGACTGAACTTCCTCCCATTTAGATGAACTACCAGGAACTGGAATGTCAAGAAAATAATTAATAGAATTCAATCCTCAAGAAACCTGGACAATCCAGCTCTTCTCAAATTTATCACAGTGTTACCAACTAGAATAATTGTTTTTCACACTCATTAATTTAATATTGTTCTGTGGTCACTATGTACTCTCTATATATTATTTTACACCTTTTAGGTCTGTGTCCTTTAACTAGAATCACCTCTTGCTAAAAGTGTGTGTGTTTGACACCACCCCCCACCCCATCCAAAAAATTGAGCTTTCTTACTAAGAATTAATATTCATGGTACCATTAGATATCTAAATCAGCACGTTTTGGCAAAACATATTTATTATTCATATGTCAGATTGTTCCTCATTAGAACTTCACCCTGTCTTTCCCTGGACAAAATAAGGGAATTTCTGAGAGAAATTTTTTTTTCTTCCCCCCCAAGCCACCCCCCCAAGAATCTGTATTGAATGTTTCAACACAAATATATTTTCTTTGCACAGTTTTCATTTACAGTGTGTCCTTCTGGGCCAATGCATTCTATACCTTGCTGTACAAAACCATAATTAGTAGATTTTTTTTCCCCCCAGAATGGTATTTCCCAGTTCAACTTAAATAACAATATGAAGAGAAGCGGGGGGGGGGGGGGGGGGGGGGGCGGGGGGGTTTCCAC
>NW_010972775.1:12423768-12438362 GCF_000737465.1 Haliaeetus leucocephalus
TCCCCGGTTAACGTAAAAAAAAAAGGAGGGAGGGGGGGGGGGGGGGGGGCGGGGACGAGACGGGACGGTTCTACACTTAGATTTGATTTAGAATTATGCTATACAGCAGCTTACCTAGTTGCAAGTGGACTATGGCAGTTGTTTTTCCTGCAGTGAGAGACCAAACATTTAAATCTTCTATAGAATAAACATCTTCAATTTTCATCAAGTCTTCCTTAATGCGATCCACATTTAAATGCCTTGGAACTCCTGCAATACCAAACATGAGATAAAATTAATTCTGTCTTCTGCAAACTCTCAGTGGCCTTTAAAATGTCATGACAGATCTCCGTGTCAAAAGAGTTTATAATTTGTGCTGTTGGAAGTCATTAGTAACTTCCAAGTTATCAATAGAGAAGAATATGCAAATTGGCATATTAAGTCCAATATGGGTACAGAAGTTGTACAGGAATTGCAGTGTTGTCTCAAATGTCGTTTGTCCTGTCCAGAATCTGCTCTCTGGCAGTAGCCAGCATTAGATCGTTTAGAGCAATGTACTTCTGTAGACAACTTTACTGCAGCTTCTAACACCTAGTAACTGCTTAGACCAGACTCTTAAGGTCAGAATCTAAAAAAACAATAATGCTAGGGCCTGTATCCTGCTGTCTCCTGAAACTTCTCTCTTCAGGTAACTGGTATCATTTTCAAGTGCTCATAGTAATCCATCTACAGGGGTTAACACATGACTTTGTCTTATAGCACGACGTCTTTGCAAATCAATGATTGCACTGATAAAGTCCTTCTGGACGTAGTATTTTCAGCAGCTACAGCACCTCTAATGCTTCCCTACTCCACCCTTTAGCTGTACAAAGGGCAGAATCAAAATTTTAGATGATCAACATGGGTCAAAAACTAGTACAAAAATACTGAATAAACTCTGTTTCTGAACAGTTTTGTTTCGATCATAGCTTTTTACTGCTTATCTTCCAGTTTTATGGAGTTTGATTATACGTACTATGAAGAGTTCAGCCACTTGCTTCTCAAATTTCTTCAGAATTTTTGGATGACTTCTCTCTGAACCCGATGCCTTACTGTCTTTTAAAATTATGTTCGTTCCAGTACCATCTCTTTTGAAAGGTCAGTGTTTAGGATTGTCTCATATTAAACAAAATTTTCCTTCTAGTGAAGACCATAAAAAATTATTTAGCTCATAAATAACTAGCTAACTGCGAGGTGTTATTTCTACAGCCGCCTTCTCCCCAGGAAACATGGACTCAAATTTTGATATCTCACATCATGCTATTGATAGGCTTCCATGCTGCCTTATAAATCTGTATTAAAAGCTAGAATCTCATTGCTTTTATTAGATAATAATTTAAGTTTTTAATTTAGCATTCCTAGTATAATGATGAAACTTAAGTTAAAATTAATACTGAAAGCTGATACAACTCCAAGGACATAAAGCCCACCTATCATCACTTTTAATAACATCATTAATTCGGAGATTCTTATGACAACTAGAATACCTCTGCAAAGAGCTACAAGTCAAAATATCTGGAATCTGATACAGCACTAGTTTCTCATCTGTTTTCTTCAGCTAAATCTTAGCTATTGCATTGGAGCTAATTGAGGTTTCTTAAGCAAATATCACCATTTTTGCCTTCTCAGTGGACTTCCATTTTGTTGTTTGGGGGGGGAGTTTGTTGGGGTTTTTTTCCCCTAAATGACAGCAAAAGCACCTGACATTGAAGATTTTGAGGTCCTTGATTTAACCTCATAACATAATAAAAGTAAAGTCAGTAATAGCTCACATGAGACACCTAGGAAGGTGCAGTTAAAACCTAGGATTTTTCTCCCATCCCCAACATCTTCACTTTCATAAGGTAAAAGTACTAAATCAAGCAGTAATAGTTGGCATGTTAGCTATGATAATGCAAAGAATGTTGCTGGCATCTTTCCCTCTAAGTCACCACATGAGATAAGATTCTTGAGCTTGTGTTCAGCTTTTTCTTTCCTTTTTTTTTCTTCTTCCTTTTTACACCACTCTTCACTTGTACATTCCCCTACGGTAACAGTAGAAGCACACAAGTAATACAACAGCACTTGTGGAAAAGGGGAAGACAGTACAGGCGTGAACTACCTGTCCAGCCATTTGGCCTAAGCTTGCTTCCTCCTTTTACATGTGTTCACATTCACTTTTAACTTTACAAGTAATTAAAGTGTAGAGCTGAGTGTGGGCAAATGTTCACTCAGTTTAGCTGATAGGCACTGCAGATGCACAAGAAAGTTCTGTACATTTCACTTTACCATCTCCTGATGGGAAAGGGTGAGCAGAGCTAGGACTTGTGTCATTCTGGCAGAGGTCAAAGACACCTAAAGACTGCTGCAACTTAGATGAGCCATCAAGAACCAACAGACTAAAGCAGCAGCAGGATAAACAAGTCTCCAGACACAATTCACATTGTTAGAGATGGTGATCGTGATGTCAAAAAAAGTGCCAATGCTCACTGGTATTTGACATGTAAAGTACTGCAGACTGTGCACAGATCTTACCTTCCAGAATAATAACTCCTGTGTCACACAGAATTCGAACTGTTGTCAAAACCACCAGTATGGAGAATACGTATGTACATATAGGATCAGCAATCTTGTATTCTGGCTGCAAGGGAAGTTCCAAAATGTTAAAGAATGTATGAAAATAAGCTCACTTAGAAAATGCGGTTACTTCCAGCTACAACTTTCATGAATATTTCTTTTTGTTTGAATAGTTACAAAATACATAATAGAGATAGCCTTTGCTTATTTTGCATGAATGTATGAAGCTTATAATAGAATATCACAAAGTATTTTTTTTAATAACTTAAAAAAACAAGTCCCTTTTTAATTTAATCACTGGAGTTGAAATTAAAAAAATTCCACCCTGCCTCAAAGACTAGCCATTCCTTACCTTAAAGCGTATGATATATGCAGCTACGAGCACACCAATACTTTGTACCAGGTCCCCAAGGGCATGTACAAATGCTGCTCTCACGGCAAGGCTGCTGTGTCCATGGCTACTGCTGTGGGCTGTGTTAGGAGAGTTCGACTGAGGTACGTGAGAGTGAGGGTGGGAATGGGAGTGGGAGTGAAGGTGGCCAGATTGATTCAGCAAAAAACCCATTCTGAAAGTGAAAGAAGAAAAACACTCCAAGAAACAGGCTTTAAGTTTTGGTGGGTGGGGTTTTTTCGTTGCTTTTTTTCTTTCGTTTTAAACCAAGTAATTGAAAAAGTAATACTCAGTATCATTTCTTGTCTTAGTTATGAAAATTAAGAGGTCCAGCAAAATTACATCCCATCAGAAGGTTACAGGGCATGAATGAATTACCAGCTTATTCAGAAATACATTTATAAGTGTTAATGGAGAGAAAGGAAGATCTTACATTAAGTTAACTGCAACACCAACCGCTGCTGTAATCAGCATGATATCGCCATTTATTTCATAGTCCATATGGATAGTTCTTTGAACAGCTTCATACAAGAGGAATGCCATAAGGATATAGACCAGCAATACACTGATGATGGCTGACAATACTTCTGCAAACAGAAAGGAAACAACATTACAAAAGTGAGTCTCAGATCTATTTCTATTTCCAAATTAGAATGTGGACAGAGCCTTAATTATTTTAAGTATATAATGTGTGTTATAACCCTTATGCACAACTAACAAGTTGTGCAGTAAATAAAACTCATAAAATAGGATTAACAAATGGAGTCTGTTCTAATCAATTCCTTCACACTTCCCTGTCAGTATATCCCTCAAATTATGTTTTCTCTGAAAATTTCTGCACGGGCGATGACTGTGACTTCTTCAGGCATCCCAGAACTTTTGCCTGACAAGTCACAAACAAAGGCCCTGTTCACAGGAGAGGAAGATAGGTGTTCTCAAACATCACCAGCCCACCTACAAATAAGAGAAAACTTGATTTCAAGTGTCCACAGTATTAAGCTGGATTTAGATAGGACTTTTGTATATCCCTTTGTATTTAGGATGGAGAAAAAATTATAAAAATATTAAGAAACTGAACAGTACAAACTTGTCAGACATATTACTCCTAAGCTTCTTGACATATATGTACCTACATGTTATTCATTGCAGATTTCAGCTATGAAGGATTGCTTAATATAAGTTCCTGTATTGCTGTAATACGCTGTTTTAGCATTAGCTAATGTTTACCAAATACTCATATTTCACAAAAGTAAGAATGTTACGACTAACATTTTGGTGTAGGAATTTTATCTGACCAGCTGGGACTTTCAAAAGGGCACATACATCAAAATAAAGAGAAAATTAGAAAGTTAATAAAAACTAAGTATTTAATTGTCCTGCACCTTCCACTGCCATTTACATCTGTGGAAATTGGTTACAGCTCTCTATAAGGTTCCTGCTGTTCTGATGTGAGGTAAATAGGCCTGAATATTTTACAGGTCAGGACCTTAGTGCTGTCTGCCTCAGTACACAAGTCATGAAATCGGGCTAGTAATAGCATACATAAACCTGAGGAGGATGAGTCCACACTACAGTTTTAAGGTCCTACTATAAAGAATATAGGTACTTCCAAATGGGTCACTAGATTCCTTTTAACATAAACATACTTTTACCCTCTAGATTAATATTGTGAAAATGATTGCCCTATTGCAGCTGAAACTTAAAAAAAAAAGGGGGGGGGGGGGGCAAGATACTTGACAGAGAAAACACTAGCCCAGTTAAAAGACTGTCTCAGTTATAAACAAGTTAATACAGGGCTTTACAAAAAGCACTGGGAAAACCTTAATGCTAGCTCCATTGTATTGCATGTAAATCTGCAGCCGTGCCTGAGTAACCAGTAATCATTATTCATAATGCTCTGGACTGTCACTTGCCAGATGGACCCCTGGGATCTTAGCCTTCTTGTGTGAATTCAAAGATCAGAGTTGGAATTAGTTTACTTGGAATTGTAATGGTTGTTCTTCCCCCTTGTTCCACACGTTGCCCTGATTTATTCCCCAGTAAGGGCAAAATTCCACTCTTGGCTCTACCATAGCTCTAAGAATACTGATCTGAGAATGGCCTTGCTTTTCCCTCTGATTTGAATCTGTCAGCATGTAGTATAACTTTGGTTACTGCAGAAGGTGTAATTTCTAACACAGAACTGCCTTAATTTTATTTATTGAATATTACAGTAAAAAGCATGCAGCTATATAAGCATTTTAATATCACTAAAATCACTTGATCCATACACTGAATTTTTAACATCATTATGGGAGAAGAAACTCACACCAACGCATTCAGCTGCTCAGTAGTGTGTCAGTGCCTGAACAAGTACCAGCATTACCAGGCAGTAACAAGGCTCTGAAAGGCAACTGTCACAATCTCAGATGATTGCAGAGCAACATGAAAATCCTGGAAATATCCATGCAAGTGGTAGCGTTCTTTACAAAGCAGGCAGATTATTCAGGGCAAGAGCCTTTAAAAAACCCAGTACATTGCTTAGAAGATTTTCCAGAATGCTTTTTAAAAAATTTGTGAAGCCATAGCACATTAGCATTTACCAAAGAAATAACATATTTTGGTTTTACAATCTAAAAATGTATTTTCTGCAACGGAAACTAGCATTTTCCTTGCAGTTTCTTTCAGAGTCATTGTCATGTCAGAATTGTAGATTTGTGCTGAGATCTTTCACTTCCTGTGAAATGAACTGTGTACTGTCTCAGTGGACTGACTGATTCTGTCATTACTAACATTGTCTCCGCAGCAATGGAAAAATGCCAAGTTCCATATCTATGCTTAAATCTGCTCAGCGTCTTGCTGAGAAGGAGGTATCTCCACTTGGTGGTGAAACAGAACTATTTTTGGCTTCAAGAATATAATCCTTCTTAGACATGACTGCAATCTCCATTATTTTGTCTTCACTTTTCTAACCGATTCCTGAATCTGTCAGCTTTCTTTTCACCACTGAAAATGGAATAAAACTGAAGATGGAGCACACATATTATGTATTCAAAGAGAATTCAAATAAATGAAAACTAGTGCTAATTTCCTTCTGGAATTTGACTAGACAACTAATGGGTCTGTTGTCTTTACAATGCAGCGTTTATGGGAATGAGTTTGAAAAGTCATCGTTCTGCCAACAAAAGTTGCAATGAGCACCAGAAACATTGTTCATTAGAATGTTTTCATGCTTATATTATCTCAAAACTTAATGAAAAGCAGGTCAGTGATGAGACAGTTCTTGCGTGTATTCCCAGTTTTAAACAAATGCTCCCCATTTTTTCTGTGACAGATGCTCAATCTGTACCCTATCTTTAACATTCTGTCATGTTTTAACATCTCTCTCATGAAATTCAAGCTATTGTTGAGCTTATATTATTTGCTGACAAGCTTCTTACATATAGGTTATTTGGAAAAACATGTTACAGTGAGGATATACCCTAGAAGCAGCTTTGTTCCATTGCCAACATTCACTGATGTGTGAAACTGGGCCCTTGGGCCACAGCATCCAGACTGGGTGCCTAAAATCAGGCAAATAAATTTCACAAATGTGACTTTAGAAAATCTGTGTATAGTAATTTTGAACCATCCCATCTTCTGTACTTGCAGAGCCTAGGTCAAGGTTTGGGGGTCTCTTGCAGGGCCTTTACCTGCTTCCCCTTCCTCACTGCAGCCACAGAAAACTCTTCCCCCCACCCCCAGGCTCTAGTCCTCCTACTGAGAAAGCTGCACTGCTGCTACTCATGCAGAATGGTTGACGTAGAAAGGAACCTCTGGAAACTGTGTAGTCCAGCTCAAAGCAAGGTTAACTATAGCAGGTTGCTCAAGGCTGTGTCCAGTTGGGCTTTGAGTATTTCCAACTGCGCAACCCATTCTAGTGTTTGACTACCTACTGGCACTGGGCAGCAGAAAAGAAGGAGTAATTGTTGCAGAACTGAGAAGCTGCTCCCTGTAGCTTCTCCCAGGGAGAAGATGGTGCCCAGGGAGAAGATGGTGGGTGATACAGACTAATTCTATGGGCCAGATCTGACCCATGGGCCACCACTTGATCAGTCTGGGCAGTATTTTCA
Source organism: Haliaeetus leucocephalus (assembly GCF_000737465.1). NCBI lineage: Eukaryota > Metazoa > Chordata > Aves > Accipitriformes > Accipitridae > Haliaeetus > Haliaeetus leucocephalus. The sequence goes on from NW_010972775.1 coordinate 12,430,825, forward strand.
TTTGCAGTAAATGCAAAAAAAAAAAAAAAAAAAAGTGAGGTGGCAGGAATCCTCAGGGATTTGTGCTTGCAAAGTGCTATGAAGTCCTCAAATTAATTGAAAAGTCAGTGAAAAATTACAGAACTGAGTAAGATTTTAATGGTTAAGTAAGTTTCTTCTATTTTTCTTAAGATTAACTCCTCTTTTAAGCTAGGCCATGGCATGTTCAATATATATACTATTTGGTTTTAGAAAAGTTACAAAGACACATAAAGTACTCAAATGATTTTTAAATAGGGTTAAAATATGTATAAATGCTAGCAAACATCCTTCTGGGGAGCATGAGCAAATGCGAGGGGCATATCTGCAAGGTCAGGTTTCAGTATGAGGGGAGCTCCTATCGCAAAATTAAAACTTCTTGAAAGAAAAGTTTGTAATGGGAAATGCTGGCATTGTTAATGCTTTCTTGCTAAAGCCCCAAAGGTCTTTGCTAGTGTATAGAGTTATGCATTCATGCATTAGTGACTAACCGATGACAAATGACTAGAAGTGATGGAGTTGTTGAATTCTACTGCTGTTCTAGCAGCCAAAATAAGAATTGCAAATAATGACTACACAAGACTTTGAAATTCCTTGAAAAAGATACACTATAGAATGTATAGAGCAGAGGTAGCAAACTCTGACACTAGAAATTATATATTTCATGAAGAGTAAATGTTGAAGCTTTTGGTAAAATGTCTACAAGACCTGAAGCTGTACATTATGAATTACTATATCCAGTTAGCAACCACATGAAGACACCCTTTATCATCATTATGTTTCCAAATATGAAGTAATGAATCCTGAAAATACCCTTTCAAGGTTTAATACATAATTCTATTTCTTTTTACAGACACCTAAAATGAGCAGAGGTCAAGTAACTTACTGTATTGCAAACCATGGGACATTTTGACCTCTGCTTTGTGTGGTTTGGGGAGTGCAAGAGGAATACTGATTTATGTGGCTTCTGGCAGGGCAGAGCTCTCTGATAATATGCTCTACAGAAATTTTTAGTTCTGGATTAAGATGTCATTTTTCACATTGAATAGGACCTTTTTCCAGTGTCATAATTCTGCTGAAGTCAATGGGACTTCATAAATCCTAGGCACTGGCAATAATCTGTTGTGAACAATAACTGACTGACATGTACAGCTCCTGCACCAACAAGCTCCTCAGTGTGTCACACAAGCAGTAACAGTGGTACAGCAGTGAGTGACCAAAGAATGTGCCCCTCTTCTGCTCAACAGCCTCAATTCCAAAGCACAAAGGTGCACAGGGGCCTGGCCTAATGCAACAGCCCAGTAACTATGGATGGGCTGTGAAACACAGCTGCATATCCACCCTTGTTCTTGCTGGGGACAGCTTCCCTCCTCTGAACCCTTTTTAAACTTCTTAGGCCATCGGTCATATGTAGGAAGTCATATTTACAATGTCATCATGCATCCAGTTCCCTAACCTTCTTCTTTAAGATGGAAGATGGATCAAGCATTCAGAATTTAACTCTGAATCTGCTAAGTCCTAGTTCCACGGAGATGGAGAGACTCATCCTGCTCCCAGTGAGTAAAATGCTGCCATCAAACTTCACTTTTGGCTGAGGTTTAACATTTAAAAATTTATTTTTTTATTATCTATTCCCTTGTGGCAATACAACCTATGTAGTGGATCCACAATGGCCAGTGAAAAGGACATTAGAGTCAGGGTGTTAACCATAAAGCAACTTTTAGGTTTGTTGCTACTTTCTTTCTAGTTACCTATTCTTCTAGAATTAGGTGACCTTTACAATTGTTGCTTAAAATACTCTGTTAATAGCAAAAGCTGGTATCTACATACCTAAACGATGAAATCCAAAAGTGAACCTCTTTGTGGGAGATTTTGCAGACAGCCAGAGAGCAAGCAGGGTCAAAATAATACCGCTAAGGTCAGTTAACATATGAAGTGCATCTGTCATAATTGCTAGACTGTTAGCAACATATCCACCTGAAAACAAAGTTGGAAAAGTCAGGACACATTACATTAATGATTCTAGATAATATCCTCTTGGCATAGCTTACAGTTTGGGGGGGGAGGGGGGTGGGTTTTTTTTCCAGAACAGAGCATTAAGTGCATGAGAGCCTTTCTTACAATCACTAAATGGGGTTTTCTGCCATTACAATCAAAATGCCGTGCTATAATTTAAAGCTACCATAGTTACAAGTGCAGTGAAATGTTCTATTAAGAGTAACATAGAAAGTATTCACTCCTGTTATTCTCACAGAGACTACTTGCATCATAACATTTGCAAGATCAGGCCCCAAATACTTTTGTATCTTTTCTCTATATATTATTGCATATGTGCTTAATCAGCTGATTCTTTTATTAAGCTATGTCTGTTAAATATTTTGACATTATGGAACAGGGACAGAAATCCAATTACTCAATGGCAAGGAAATTTACCCTGCCCCCTTTTTATTCTCATTACATTATCTTTTAACCTTCATTATTCCCTGTCCTGGCAAGGGTGTATAAGTTCTGCCAATATATATTGCAGACAATGACTTTCACTTGCACAGCGTTTTCCTTTGTTATTTATTACCATAATTTTTTCTCATAATTATGAGCTGCATTGAGATAAATAACCTCAGATCAAAGGTTAATATCTCTGTTCCAATTCAATTGCTAATACTACTATGGGATGGGTGAGATTTAAACAACGCGCCTGTCTCTTAAACATCCCTTATCCAAAGGGGAATCAAGGACAGGCTGGTTGTCTTCCATATGCATGAAGGTAAGCCTGTTTTCTCAGAAAGATCACATCTTTAGCGTCAGCTCAGCTGTGATTTAGTTTCTCTTTTTACCTTGAGATTGTCATTCAGCCTGTAAATTCTACTGAGCACAAGCATGCAGCTGGCGTGCCATTTGGCAGGTTTGAGGCTCCAACTAACATTCTGAGTAAAGGTATCTTCATATACAATTAAAACTGTCTTAGTGAAGAGGCTGACCATGAGGTAATAGCAACAGGAAATTCACAACTGGCTGATTGCTTTCAAGACTAGTTATAAAACATGTGTGGGTGGGTGGCTGTGGGTGTTTGTATGTGTACACACCTGCAGACAGCGTGGCTGATACTCTAGTATTGCTTGTACTGTGGGTAACTACCAAATACACCACATTTGAACCAGTTCCTTTCCTCCATCCCCCTTTCTTCAGTTGTTCCAAAGTTTCCAAGTCACATTCTTCTGAGGCTGCAGTTTTCCAAAGGCCATCACAGCTCAAAAATAATGAGTTTTTAAGATTTAGCAATTCAGCAGCTTTTCAAGTAAAATGCGTTATGCCTTTCCTTTCTGAATTAATTTGTGTTCTCACATGATTTTAAAAAATATGACTTAGAAATGTGCAATTCAGCCTCTTTTATAGTCAACGTAGAAGAAACAGTAATTTATTTCTAAGGACGTTTAATTTAGTAGTTTACATGTATGATCATTTAAAGTATCTGTGTTAATTCACATGTATTAATTTTGAGAATCACTTCAGTGCAAGATGAGTCAATTCTATTTCAGCTAGCCTCTCACTTGAAGATTTTAAAAATAAAATGATAAAGAAGGAATTCAGGTACTGAAGCTAATCATAATGCAGCATGTGGATTAAGAAAACATAATTGAGATTTATGAAATTCTGAAATCAAAGGCGCTCTGTTTCCAAACGTATCAGTTCATTGCTTGGTTAAAGGTACTGCCTAAGGGCTGTTTAAACATGACTGGCAACTTGGAAAAAAAAGACATCTATAACCTTTACAAATAGACAGCTTGATGGCTCACCACTGTTTTCAGTGACCCGTGAAGGACAGCAGTCCTCCTCGTGGACGATCAATTAGAAATCTCTAAACATAGCTGAAAACATCAAAATCCTGTCAGAAAAGCTAACTAGGACTTGCAATATGTTTTTCATTTTTTGATGCTAAATGGTTCCCACAAAGTGTAAGTTGCTACCTGACTTTTACAATGACTGTTCATCAAATTAAGTAACAAACACTGAGGTGGGCTGGGGTAATGAGCTTGGCTATACTTTGGAAAAAAATAGGCCAATCAAGATTTCATAAAAAAGGTGCTGAAACAAGATTTCCTTCATCTTGACATCGGTAACAGACCGCAGAAAGATTTTTACTGAACAAATCAATTGTCTGATTGCCTTTTTTTCAGAAACTCAAATCTGTCAAAGATCATAAAAAGAAGTCAGTTAAAATGTCCTATGTGATCAAACAAAGTTTCCCAAATACCTGAGCTACAGATTAATTCAAAGAGTTCCAAAATTTAAAACCAACCAGACAGAACACAGGGCTGGAGTTAAATAAATTAAACAGGTAGGGCACTGACTCAGGACTTGAGGGCTCCATCTTTAATTACTTGTTCTGCTGCTGATTACTTGCCCTATGACAAGCCATTCAGGTCAAGATCCACAAAAGTACAGACATACCCAAGTCCTCTATTTATTCTCTGTGGAGGCTGTATGCCTGAATATTTTATAGGTCTGGCCCTTAGTGCTGTCTGCCCAGATAATGAAATAGGGCTGGTAACAGCATACATAAACCCGAGGAGGATGAGCCCACACTACAGTACTAATGCTTTGCACAGACAAATCCGCAACCCTGAGCTGAGCCTGCAGAAGTCCTGGCTGTAAGGGAGAAACAACAGATGATGTGACAGTGATGAGGGAGTATTTTTACTCTCAACACCTATTATTTCTAGAGCTCTCCCTGCACTAGCTATGGAGAGGTCTACAATAGCATGGATCGGATCCAAAGCCCCTAACAGATACACTCTTAGTGACTTCAGCATCAAGCTGCCAACAGCTCAGACATATTATTCAGCAAGGGCCCCTTCAGACGAACTCAGTTCAGCATATATTAGAACTCTGATATGAATACAATCAAATAAAATCACTGTCATGTTAAAGGATGTCTATGTCTGAGATACAACACTATGTTGCTTATCAAATTTACCCCAGTTCATGCTGAACCAAAATCTCAGCCAGAGACAAAAAATGGAGCCAAGGGGCAGATGGAGGCATTCAACCAGATCCCTGCAACAGGTTTGATGTGAAGTGCCTTATCCATGATAAGCTGATGTATTGTAGCAGTGTTATTAATGACTAATCACACACTGAGAGATGCTGAAGGACAAAACCACTTTTTTCCATTAACCGGTGTTCCTGAAATAAGGCCACAAATAAAACTAGTGCAGATACAGTCAGTGTTCTGGTCTCTCTCTGAAAAACGGACCATTTCTCCTAGGGATTTTTTTTCTACATATGTGGGACAAAATGTATTATTTATACTCGGGCAATGATTTTGCTCCCTATCCATCTTGCAGAAGTTTCTGTCTTAAAGATATAATTCACAACTGTCCTAGGACAGGTGATCCAAGAGCATGAGCTCACTTCACACCAGCAAACATCAGATCTTCAGTCATTACTGACCAAATTTGCATAGGTGAGGAGGAGGATGTAGGTCCCATGTTACTATACCTGAGGCATCTCTGTTCTTCCAGAAAGTTTTTGTGACTTGATTTCTCCTTTTTTTTTTTCTTCCTGGTGAATTACAGCCAATAATTTGTCTGATTAGCTCTGATTTAGACTTGTGTGTTAAAATGAAAGCAATTTAAAAGCCATTAATTGTTATAGTTGCTAGAGACCTGGCTCAACATGCACATCAATGTACTGGCACTGTGTAATGCACTCCACTACTTCAGGGGAAAGCGGATGAGAGACTTTAAGCGTTCTTCAGGATGCTGAGTAGCACCAAGCAGACACTTGCACTGAATGGCATGGATGTACCCAGAAGACAGATGGTAACAGGACACTTATACTGATAAATGAACAGAGATTAAAAGATAAATACTATCCTTTGTAAAAATGATTAGATAATGGCAAAGGTATAATGTTTAATAGCTCACCTGCGCATCCAAGGGACCTTCAAATTTAATTTTATTTCAAGCCTATGCTGCTATAGCCTATTAAATAAAGCACAGTCCTTTTGTGGACTGCTGTATAATGCACAGGTTCTCTTCAACCTGAATAGCAAATGACAGCATGCCTTTATGAGGGAGCAATAAAAGCTGAACTTGAGCACCAGATTCGTTCTTGTGACCAACAACAATCAGACACTTATATAGGAACAAATTCCCAGGTAAAAACCTTCTGCAAATACTAACAAACAAAAAAGATAAAGAATTTAATCAAACAAGTTAGTGTTCGTATGCACTGTAATGGGAAGTGTTACAATACCTATTATTTTAATTGACTTTGGTCATATGATTTATGTCTGGACAGAGCATATGCTAGTCCAGCGCACAGCAGGACATCAGGAAGTTGTCAAGGGAGTGGCTTCTTCACTGGCTTGTTACTGATAGCTCAGGATTTGTCTTTTCAGTTGTAAGTAACAGAGTATATTGCTGTACCTGGTGAATAAGGACGAATACCCGCCCAATATTAGTTTTGTTATTACGGTAAATGTCACACTTAGAAACTCTATTTCCCTCCTCTTCTCTTGTTGCAAACACAGCAAGATATTATGGCAGTAATTAAAAAATACCGAGGATGAAATTGTTCGTCTTTTATTTATGTCTGTAATAAAACGCAGCTTCTCCCTTGCTAAAAACACCTTACAAACTTACAAGAGGAACTTACAAGGAGAAATAAAAAGCCATTAGACATACCAAAAAAAAAAAAGCGTGTTTTATGCCATTTGGGGGGACTGATGAGGTTCAGGTAAGGGAAGTTGCAAGTTCCTCTTTCTTTTCTTGCGTGGAAAATACAGGTGGACTTTGCTCCTTCTCGCTCTCTGAACTTGCAGCTAATCTCCCCGACCTCTCTACGTGACAGATAGTTTCTCTTAGTAAGCGTTTAAAACCAAGGCCGGAGCAGCGTAAGAGGCTGAGAGGCACGCGGGCCGGAGAGACGGCACAAGAAGCCCCCCACTCACCTATGAGCTCCCCCGTCATGAAGAGGAGGTAGAGGAGGGCAGCGAGCGTCAGCCGCTTCTTCACCTTCCTCTGCTTGGAGCGCTCCCGCCGGCTGCTGCAGCTGCTGCAGGGGTCCGGCCGGCCGGCCCGGGCGCTGCGCAGGGCGATGTCCCGGTCCAGCAGGGACTCGTCGTCGGAGGGCAGGCCCAGGGGCGTCCCGTTCACCGGCGTCTCCGGGGCCGCCTCCGAGGCGTCGTCCGACACCACCACGCGCAGCTTGTTAAACCGGGGGAAGTCCTCGTCCCCCACCTCGTCCGAGAAGTCAAAGGCACTGGAGTCGTTCAGGAACAAGGGGTCCTCGCTCCTCCGCAGCAGGGACTTGATGCTCGTCCAGAGGCCGGGCCCAGCCATAGCGGCGGTGCCCGGGGTGGGGGGGGTGGCCTCGCCGGCTCGCGGCCGATCCGCGGCGCGCGACCCCCGCTGGCGCAGCTCCCGGTCGCAGGCGGCGCCCGTCCGCTCGCCGTCCCGTCAGGGCATGTCCCCTACATCGCCCCGCCGGGCCCTGCGCAGGCCGGGCGGAACGCA
>NW_010972775.1:12438372-12442961 GCF_000737465.1 Haliaeetus leucocephalus
CGCGGAGCTCGGAGGGCGGCGGGGGGTCGCCCGGTGCGGTGGCTGTTAGCAGCGGCCGGCCTTGCGGCTCCCGCGCTTCCTTCGCGGTAGCCCGACAGGCCGTTCCCGTCCCTCCGTGCGTTCGCGTTCGCGTTCGGTGGGTAAACGTCATGCGAGGTAGACTGCTAACCGTAAAAGCCGTAGAATCCACAGACGGTCTGTCGACAGACGAGCAACAGTTTTCATGTACGCTGGAAGCCTGAACCACATAGATCCGTGCTCCGGCTTCAAATTTTAAAAGCCACGAGTTTGCATCGTGTAGCCTTTTTTCTTTCTCTCCCTGGCAAAGGCACGGTTCTTCACACCGTTTCCAGGACCTCCCGTTAGGGCAGTGTCGCGTTGTAGGAAGTCACACGCGCCTTTCTGAACATTCCTTGAAGGGTGTAGGGAGAAACAAACCTCAGAGGCCCTGCTGTCATGTAATTCCTTTCATAACCATGCTCTAACTTAGAAGTCATTAGGTTTTCGCCTTTATTAATGCTCGAGTGGTTATTCCCCCTCCTCACTGGCCTGAGTACTAGCAATTTTATTCTAATTTCCAGCCTACACATATTCAGGGCCAGTTTGTACCCATGGCCAAATTTTCTTACTGTGTCAGTCAGTTCCCTAAGTCATAAACTTTTCTGGAAAAACACGCCTGCCTGAGGGAAAGTACATAGCCTGGTTTTTGACCTGGCTGAACGAAATTACCAAGTAAAGACCAGACAGTTTTACAGAACTGCAAATTTTCGAGAAGGGCACTCCCTTTCTGGTGACGGGCTGATAGCAGATTCTGGCACGCATCGGGGCAGCACTGCAGGTTGTGGAGCGAGCCTTCTTGGAACAGGCCCCGCAGGAGGGGAGTCGTGTATTGTAGACTGGCCTTGGGTGGAGATTGCTTACTGTTGTTCTCCATAATGATGTCCAAAAATAAGCGGTATTTTGCTTTGTCTGAGCTCCCTTGCCACTTTACAATGTGGCCATTTTCCTATCCCCAGCCCTTTCACCCACCTCGTAATTCCCCCAGCAGGGTTACCAGCACAATTATTTTGGGGCCAGATGATGAACTGGGTCCCTGAAATGGGCCAGAATTAAAAAATACATATTGGAGGGGGTTGAGATATATTTGTATGTGTAACTGAGACTGCTTCCGTGATCACAAGTTGCATAGACATCCATATGACAACTGAGGGGGCAGCTAACAGTGTGGGAGTCAGAACAAGCAGTGGAGGCTGGGAACCTGTTAAGCCAGCCTTGCCGCCTAGGGAAGGGCTCCCAGCTGTGTTCCAGTTCAGCCATTCTTAATGTTTTTTTTTCTCTCTGGGTGATTTAACTCTGTTTCACCAGTTTCACCACTTGTACCAGCACAAGTGAGCACGGACACAGGCATGAACAACTAGCTGGTAGTAGCTGCCAAAACAACTGCTTGTAAAACTCTGTCTTAAAATGTCGGCCTTTGCACTGGGGGATTGAGGAATAGGCTCATGCTCTGTTCCGCTGCCCCTTCTACAGGAACAGAAACTTCTAGCACTGAGGAAGGGTAGTAAGTTGGGGGGACTTAACACCCTAAACCAGTGCACCAAGGTTTGCCAGCTTGCCTTTTACTGAATAACTAAGACCAGATTTTTCTGAAACGTTGCCAAGTCAAGAACCAACTCATATGTTGTCAAGATGAATCTTGGTTGAACAGAGCCTTTTGTAACAGCCTGATACACTCCCATGTCTTTATTATGACAGCCAAGGCTGTACTCTCTCTGTAGTCTTGTTTACTTAATAAGAATAGAGAGTCTTAAAGAAGTTAACTATTAATGTGAAATATTTCCTTTCCATACTGTCGTCCCTGAAGTCATATAGCACTTTCAAAGCTGATGGTTTAAAACCTGCTATTTGCTATAGAATTCAAGGTAACTTATTCCATTTTTACTCAGATTTCTAGGGCGGGGGGGGTGGGTACTGCATATGTAACTGCTTAAATCAGTTACAACAATAAAATCCAGAATGTGTGACAGTGTTGCATTAAAAGTTTCTGAACACAGTTGCCACAATATAAAATGAAAAGGAAACATGATTATTTGCTGTTACAGTGTCACATACACAGGCACTTGTCTTGCCAGTAGTTTGAAATTTAACAGCTTTCCAGCATATGAGCCTGCAATCTTGCTGGGAGGGTAAGACCTCAGGAAGAAAACTAGAAAGTTGTATACAAACTTTGGGCAGGCATCTGGAGACAGAGATTAAGTGTGGAATTGTTGTAGGATTAGGAGTAGCAAGTAACTGCAGGAATACAACAGAGGACTGCAGGAGAACAGGAGAGAAAGAAAGGAAGTGTATGAGGACATTAAACACAGATTCATGAATATTGCTGCCCATGGATGGGTAGAAGAGCCATCCGCTAAAGAGTCTGGGTTCTTCACAGTCTCCTTTGGGTAGTTCTGTTGCTGTGCAGGGACTATAAATCCAATTCAGCTAATTGTATAGAGATGTCCTCAGCATGATTTTCTTTCTGATTAAAGTTGTTTCATTACATCATACCATGGGTTATAAAGTTTGTTGTTGAGGGGTATCTTATTTTTAGATAACAACGGTAATGTTAGTACTGATTTTGCACAACTCCTTGAAATGAAATATTTAGACCAGCAGGTAACTGTGCTTTTTGTTAGTTTAACCAAATGTTTATGTTCCTTATTATAGGGTTCACTTTACTTCCTTTTCAAACATCTTTTCCTCTTAGAATAAAACCTTAACTAATCCTTCGCGGGATAAGGAACTTGGTAACGCACTTGGGAAACTGTTACCGTGAAACAGAGAACATTTTGTAGAGGAAAAGGAACCAGAGAGGCTTTCTATCAATCTCTTTTTGGGAGCGTTTGGGTTGATAAATAGTTAAAATTTAACTTGTCTAGAAAAACAGATACCAATTTTATATTCCAGTCCTTGGTCTATTTCTGCAAGACGTGGGAGGGCCTGGAACAGGCAGAGCAGGAGCACAAATCTCAAACTCCCACATCTCAAGTGAGACTATTTCAGAGTGATTATCTCACTTGTTCATACTAGAAATTCCATCTGGAAGCTGAGAAGTCTTTCCCAGTGAAACTTGCCAAAAAAGTTTTTTTCTCACTGAAAGAAACTTTAAGAAAAATTGCTAACCAACTGTAATTGAGAATTTGATTCCGGTCTAAGTTAATTGACAAGTTCGTATTGCTGCAGTCCAGCTTCAGACCAGGCCTTTGATGCTTCTTTTTTAAAGCAAAAGCAGAAAAAGAAAGAAAAACAGGTAAGTTTTTAATCCGATGACAAAATAGTGACATAATTGTGATCAATAATTAGAATATACTTAAAAAGAAAATATAAACAAATTTGCAACAATCTTGCCAAAAATGTCAATTTTAACAATGACAGAGGGCGGTGAGGCACTGGAACAGGTTGCCCAGAGAGGCTGTGGATGCCCCATCCCTGGAAGTGTTCAAGGCCAGGTTGGATGGGGCTTTGAGCAACGTGGTCTAGTGGAAGGTGTCCCTGCCCATGGCAGGGGGTTGGAACTAGGTGATCTTTAACATCCCTTCAAACCCAAACCATTCTATGATTCCGTGATCTCAAAAGTCTGGTTTTTGCCACGGACTCTTTCTGAAAAGCATTAGTGGGACTACCTGAATTTAATTCAATCTGGAATGTTTGGGGTTTTACGGAAATATTGGTTTCAAACACTTTCAGAGTACTTCGTTCATTAGTTTCATTCCATAGTTGTGCCTGCCTTTCCTGAAAAGACCTTTACAGATAAAAGAGAAAAAGACCTGTAAATCCTACCATACTGTATAAAGGTGTTTTTTCATTAAAAAATTTAAAAATATACACTTGCAAGTTATTATTACTCTTAAAGACTGTTGGGGGAGATGCAGAGACAGATACATACCCATAAACTAGCCCTCAGAGCCTTATTTCCTACGGAACAAAAGCTACAAGTTGTGAATAACCTGCATGATTTCTGGAGAATAAAATACAGATTTATTAAGTACAGGAGAAAGCATGTCCCATAGAAAGACCACCCTGCAGTGATTTTAGTTGTTTGTTTTCCCTTGGAGACACAACTCCCTGAATTCTGCCGTGCGTTCCTTCTGCCCGAAAGCAGTTATTCCCCAGTACCGTGAATGCGTTGCCCGCTGCTGACCGAATTACTCCTTGCCGCTATTACCTCCGCCTTTGTCAGCCCCTCGCACCCAAGCAGCCGGGGAGCCAGCCTTCGCAGAGAGCCGAAAACCCCAGCTGCCCGCCCGTCCGCCCGCCGCCGCTCCCGCCCGGTACCACCAGCTACCGGCAGGCCGCCGGCCCGCCTTCCCAAGGCGAAGGAGCTGCTCCCGTAGGTCCCGCAGAGCAGGTACAGCCTCACAGGAGCATGCCTGCGGCGGCACGGGCACCGCTAAGGGCGACCCGACGCCGAAGCTAACCCTGCCTCCGCGGGCGAATTGCGCCCTGGGCCCCGCTGCCCCGTACCCCCCACCGCCTCCCGCCTCGCCCCCCCGTACGGCTCTAGCTGCAACACAGGCGGCCGCCCGTGTTGCTGGGCCCGGGCCCCG
>NW_010972775.1:12442974-12454834 GCF_000737465.1 Haliaeetus leucocephalus
CTCCCGGGACCACGCGGCCTGTCGCGCCGCCCCGGGGCAGTCCGGGGTGGCCCTGAGCTCCGCGGAGGGGAGCGGACCGGCGCCGCGATCGGCGACACCGCCCCGCCCCGCCGCCGGGGCTGGGACCGTCACTCACGACGTGCTTTCCGCATCCGGCGCGGCGGCCCTTCTAGCCAGGTGGGCGCTGAGGCGGCTCTATGGTGAGACGCTGGGGCCTGGGGCGGCCGGTGCCGTGCCGCCCCGCTCGGTGAGGGCAGCTGGGCCCCCGCCGCCTTCCGCCGCGGTCCCGGACTCCGCCCCGGGCGGCCTCCTGCCCTGCGAGAGGGGCGTCGCGGGGAGCGGCAGCGATGAGCGTCGTGGAGCGGCCCGAGGAGAGGGAGACGGCGGCGGCCGCGGCCAGCCCCGAGCGCTGGCTGGGTACGTGAGGGGCGGCCGGGCTGGGCGGAAGGCGGGTGCAGCGAGGTCCGAGGAGGGGGCTGGGGCCGGGGCCGCCCCCGGCCCCGGTCAGAGCTGAGCGCCCGCGGGGAGCGGGGCACGCCGCCGTGGGACCGGGCTTTGGCTCCGGCGCCCGTCCCCGGGGAGGGCGGTCAAAGGTCTTACGGCTGGGTTCGCTCGGAAACGAAATGCGAGCCGCTGTCGTCGTTTTCTCCCACGCGGTGTGGCTTGTAGATTAAAGTCGTCTGTCTTCCGAGAGCTCTGCACGCAATAAATAATCACAGCTTGCCCGTATGAAATTTACAGTAGCTGTTAACTAACTCTTGCAAACTTTCAGAGTTCGGCGTGTGCTGTTTTAATGAGTTCTTCATATGTTTTGGGTAACAGGCTAAGACCTTTATTTGGTGGGCCTAGTTTTTTTCTCGAACTTTGAAACCAAAGGGTGGGAGTGTGTTAATGTTCAGGTATTCTTGATGCATAGCCAGAACAACTGATATTGCCCCTTTTTTTTCCTCAATAGACTGGAGTACGTGGAATTTTCTTTTTTTTATAAGGTGTCTTTAGACTACTCTAGTTCCCGCTCTCTGTTGTGCTTGTGTTCAGATAAAACTGTTCCACCAGGAAGCTCATGATACAGGACTGGGAATAAGGGAGGGATAAAGAGGGGAAAGAAAAAGGAAGCGCTGTTTAGTTAATAAAGTGCAAAGAATTATAATTTCATTGTTGAAATGCTTTTAGTTTTTACACAGGAAAGTATAGTTGCCCTAGGTGAAACCTGAAGTGCGTGCTGACCTGTCACATCCAACCTTGCTATTCTTTGGTGTAGGTCTTAGTGATGCATCTCCAGATGAAGGAGTAGTAGAAGATCTGCCTTTAATAGATGAGAAGGCTGTGGAGCAGCTAACTGAAGGATTGATTTCTCATTATCTGCCTGATCTTCAGCGATCAAAATCAGCACTACAGGAACTTACGTAAGTAAATTTTTAACCCCAACTTCTTATGTGTGCATGCTTTGCCACTTCTTTCAGGATAATGTTCTAGTTACCCTTAACTGGAATATAGTTTATTGTAGCATTTCTGTGTTCTGACTATAGCACCCTGAATAGCTAAGTGATTTGCAGGAGTACTTGGGGGTGTATAAGCTGTGATATAGCCTATCGGAACTTTGACTGAAGAATGTATAACACTAGAACGCTAAAATCCCCTAAGCCAGGTATAGCAGAAGACATGTAGATTTCTTAAATGCTTGTTCACTTCTGTAGTGGAAAGTCTGCTGAAAGCTGGATTTATTTTGCTTGCAGAGATGCAGTTCATATTCAGGGCAGCTTGTAGTTTGTTGTCCAGTCTCTAAATTGTGTTGTGAAAGATAACACTCAAAATATAATTAAGGAGGTAAACAGATAAGAATTCTTTGTACATTGGCATCTCACTGATAACTGAGAATAGTTTATTTCAAATGCAGGCTGGATCTGCCATGGATGCAGAGATACTGGAAAGGGCTTTACACAGATCCGTCTCAGGTTTTGCAGGGTACATTGGTTTGGGTTTCATGATGCATGATACGGTCACGCTGCTGCCAAGGACAGCCTGTGTCTGGAAAGGCTTTAGCTGATTTGTGTGGGATGGAGGATCCTTAATAAGCACCGAGGATCCATGCAAGTTCTATACAGAAATAACTTAGTCCTGCAGTGTGACGTAGAGGCACCTGAGTGGAAAGTCAAGAGTTAATTGTTTTCCCCTTCATTCAACCTGAGGTGTTTACTCACTGCAGCCTGCAGAATGCCTGTTCAGGGTTTTTGGATAGTCATCCTGAATATCCATGCTGTATGATGCATGCTGAATTTGTCTGTACTCAGCTGGGATTTTTCTAAAACAATTTACTCGTGTCTTTATTGAAATCACCTAGCAATGCATAAGAGGAATCTGATATTGGGAAGCATGTATGTATATTGTTACAATCAAAAGTAGTATTTATATAAAGGGCTGGTTGAAAAGCATATGTGCTGCATTACTTTGGTTTTATGCATCTTTTTTTGTTTCAGACAGAACCAAGTGGTATTACTAGAAACATTAGAACAAGAAATTTCAAAATTCAAAGAGTGTAACTCCATTCTTGATATCAATGCTTTGGTAAGTACTAATAATGCCTTCTTAAATCTCTATTAGTGTAGAGTTTTTTCCTTGTTCTCAATGACCTACAGAAAGAGAACCAACCAGTTCAGATATTTGGGACAAATTGTTGCTGGAGAGGGTGCGGAACCAGCATATTTCCCTTAAATAGGAAGGGCACTGGGAAAAAACAGCAGGCTCAGTGGTAGTAAGCCTAGTTGTTCAAAACCAGTAGCCAAAGCAAATGTATGCCATTTTTCGGCAGGACTGAGGCTCCAACATGAGCTGTGTGCACCTTCTCCAGGCTAGCAGGAAGGGTGCGTCAAACACTGATATATGGTGCATAAAATGGTAATATTTTTATTCTGTTTAATAAATCATAATTCAGTAGATTACTGGGTGTATCTGTTGAGATATGGTAGTGTTCTGTATTAATACATGTAATATGTTGAACATGTTTAATCCATTATCAAATTGTTCCGGTAATCACTGTTTTTGATGGCTGTTTTGTTGTGTAGCTGTAGAAAACAACTGTTCAAACTTGACAGTCGCTGCTTTAACAGTTATGTTTTTTAAGTTTTCAGAAGCTAAACACTATCACAACAAGTTAGTGAATATTAGAAATGAAATGATGATGCTCCATGAGAAGACATCAAAGTTAAAAGTGAGTGGGATAAGTATTTTTACTTTCCAACATAGATATTTAATTATGTATTATTGACTTCCAACTTTTATTTTGGATGCATGCTGGAAGTTCTGATTAAAATAGAATCTTCAGTCCTTATCTTAAATGGATGTTTTCAGTAGCACCAAGCCATGTATGTTTTCAAACTTCCACTTCTATCTGTGCTCAAGCAACTTATGCATCTGAACTACTAGCAAATCTCAGTGTCATCATCATGTTTAGGTGCTATAAGAATCATGCTTTCTTCTGTCGCTTAATCCACTCCATTCCAACTAGTTCTCTCTGTTGTTTCAGTTTCTGTGCCTTTTTAATGAAAACTAGATTGTCATAAATGTAAGCATTTCTTCTATTTAATGTAACATGAACAGTGGCATACGTTTACTGACTTCATGCTATATAGGCAGTCTCTGGTTGCATTCTGGCAAGACCAGTCCTTCAGTATGTTCAACAAAAGGATTTTCTCTTGGAGGCAATAAATTGCATAGTATGCACCTTGTCTGGTACACACGAAGGATGACTTTTAGTGAGACTGAAGGGAATCCAGTTTGTATTTTCCCTGTGTAGATCACAGACTTGCCATTTCTGAATGGTAAGATGCAAGTGGGAGGGAAGAAGAAAAAATGAACAGTTTATGCAGCATTCAGTCATGAGCAGGGTGAATTGGAGAAGATAAGAGAATGGGAGGGATTTTGTTGGTAGCTCCAACTTAAAAACAGCTATAAAACTTCCTTATTTTCTTGTCTTTTCTCTTTAGAAAAGAGCACTTAAGCTGCAACAAAAGAGGCAGAAGGAAGAACTAGAAAGAGAACAGCAACGTGAGAAGGAACTTGAAAGAGAGAAGCAGTTAACAGCAAAACCTGCTAGGAGGACGTGAAAGCAGAGCATGCAACAACTTGTCCGAATTAATCATTCCTGCATTCTCTGGGATTAAGGCAGACTTTGCTTAAACTAGGCTATAGCTTTTACTAGCAACAGTCTACTCTCTGATACTGTAAATTCCAAAATGGTAATAATAGCGTTGGTAACATTCAAATTTTTTCATTTCAGCCATTCAAGTTGCCTTCTTTTGTAATGCTATGCAGTTTGATATTATTATAATGTAAGTTAATTTTTATATATATGTATATAGGAGAACTTAGGCATCACAGTTTTAAATACCTATCCATTTTTTTCATCTGTTCTTCTGGTGTTTAGAATTCTGAGAGATATTTGGTGACTGGCATACATGTTTTTCAGACAAAATACAGAATACTAGTTAGAAGTTCAGTTCTCATCACTGGACTTCAGTGGCCACCTATTTCACCGAAACTGCTTTGATTCAGGCAGTTGGGATCTTTTTTTGATGGCCTGGTTCATAAATACTGACTTTTTGTGCAGCCTTAGTTTGGTCCATCTCTAATGAACTGAAGAAACTTCCAGTGTATTTGCCTGAAAGCTCACTTTATTGCAGCAGTCTTATTTTTTTGTCATCAAGTAACTTTAACAACAGTTTTAATGTAACTTTCGAATAAGTTCCCAGCTGAATTGGAAGAAGAACACTAAAGATTCTCAAAATTGATGTGTGCACAGTGCAAAGACTAATGAATTTGTGCTTCCCCAAATATTTGAGTCAAATGAGGGAACTGTTGCTCCTGTAATGGTTCAGCAGGAAGACTGTGTGGTCAAAGCAGATTTCTTTGGAATTAGAAGCTGTAGTTTCTTCATTTTGTGTGACAAAATAAAACACAACCAAAACTAAACAATTTCCCCTTCATGTGAAATTCAGTTACCTGTAGGAAAAACTACTACATTTTTTTCCTTAACAAATGATTTATTTGCACTTTGGGTTTATGTAAGAGAATTTTTGTTGTGCTGTCCTCACCCAAATTGATGATTATTAGTGTATACTGATGATAAATGTGGAATGGAGGTTGATATCCATTTCTCTGAATGTAAATGCTTTCTTGCAGCACTTGGTGTGAACTCCCATTCAAATGAATGTACATGTTGTCTAGACTGGTAAAAGAGCTTTAACAAACTAGTTATTTTATATCTATGTTATTTTTTAAGTAGTAATGTAAGTGGTGTGTTTTGAAGTAAGATGAAGGGTAAGCAATGTAAAGTTTTCCATAAAATATGTATGGTAAGGTATCAGAGGGGCACAATCAATTTTACTTTTTCTTCCATTTTAGATGACTTACACAGTGTGCACCTGCCTGGACTCTTCTGTATTGTAATTTTCTGAACTACTTTCCTGTTCTTAACATTTGTCATCTTTTTCTGTGAAAGATGTACTCTAACGAGTAATCATCCAACATGCAAGGTAAACTGGGATAATGTTTTGGGGCAAGGAGAACAAACTACTTGAAGTAGTCTGAAAAGACACTGAAATGCTGTTACTGAAGCAGTAATAGATAAAAACTTTCCACAGGTATTTTTCCTTTAAGTTGACTTGTGCCTGTTAATTGCCGGTGGATTGTTGACCTGTGCTGTGGTTTGTATGTATTTCTAAGAGAAATGTAAAGAATTTCCACAGTCCATTTTTGGAGCAGAATGTACATAACTAGATTTTGTTTAAATATTTTATTTTGTAATGTAATCTCAAAATTAGATTCTGGGAATTTAAACAATTCTTATTAAAGTATAGCATGAAACTAGATGCCTCAGTATCCAAATCAGGATTAAATTCCTGTGGTATTTCTTGATTTGTGTTCCCTCATCTAGAATCCAGTGTAGAGTTTCAAGTTGTGGTCTCTTTCTGTGAAGAACTGTGGGGTTTTTTTTTTGTTTTGCTTCAAAAATCATGGCTACTTTTACTGAAAATACAGAATTCTATGCTTAGAAATTGATGCTTTTGCAATTGCATATTTCAGTGTTTCTTTGGAATAATTTCTGATCAAATGAATAAAAGCTTGCAGTGCTTGCCTGAGGAATCACATAGACGTATGTAAAATGTAATTATAGCTTTTCCCATAAAATTGTAGTAAAATCTTGGTTTTGTATGAATAAGGAACCAATTATACTAAATGACCTTTCTGTAATAAAGGGGAAAAAATGAATTAACATATATAGGGGGAAGTTTGGTCAGTTTATGCAACTTTTTTTTTAATTAATAAGTTCTTAACTTATTTCAGTCACAACTACAATTCATTATCTCCATAGGATGTTGTTCTTCCAAATACTCCTCTTGCATCTTAATGCATAAAAAGTAAATGCTGCATTGGATTAATTTAATGATACTGGCATCTAAAATTGTATGCTTGCATTAATATGCACAGCTAGAGTAATTCTATTACTGTATATGTTTAGTCTTGCTTGATTTTATAAAGAATTCCTGATCAAGTAGATAAATGTGGTAGCGTTAGACATTTTCTTCCTGACTTTTTATTCCATCCACATGGAGGTGCAGCTAGCTGCATGTTTTTTAGAAATAGATAAAATGACAACTTTAAAACAGTGGGTTTTTTTACTGTTTCATACCCAGTGTACTCACTTGTTTTTAAACTATCAAGTTATAGCAGCAGAAGTAAGATGCTTAACTGTGCAATAACTCTTTGAATTTTTATTTTGTAAGATTCTACAAATTTAGGAATTACCATTGCTAACTGGGGAATCTTGGTTTCCCATGCTTTTATCTTTGCTGTTGTTAACCTGGATGCTTAATTTGGGTTCCCCCACCTATAGCCATACAGCTTTATGTGAGCTGATTTTTAATCCAGTGAAATCTGGCTTTTTCACTAATAGTGGTAGTTTTGCCATGCTCATAAGACAAATATCTGTTTCCTTTTGCAAAATGGCTACAGAATTATTTTATCTTGTTTTATTCTGTGTGCTGTAACCTAAGTGATAATAGCATAAATAATAATGTAAAGGTTGTTTCTATAGCTGTTCTGTTGAGATTCTAGCAGCTGAGAGAGTTCTCTGGCTGGTTTATTCCAAATTATGCTTCAGTAGACACTTCTGCTACCTACTGCTTGCTTTGCAACACTGCTGGCTGTTCTTTATTTTAATTCTGAGCTTGGCGCTTTAATGCTTTACCTTGTAGGGGTCAATTTTTTTTAAGTCTCATTAAATCTGATTGGTTATTTGATCTTTGTTGGATTAGTTGTATGAATATAACTAAATTACTGCTAAAACCTTTGCAGGACTTGGAGTTAGTGATGTAAATCTCTAAGAATACAGACTGTAGCAGCATAAATATTAATACGGCTATTCATGCTAGGCAAAACAGTATGCACTAAGTTTCTTAGTAAGGAAGCATGTGAAGGTAGCAAAGATGATTTGATTTATTTATTTATTCATTTATTTATTTTTAAATCAAAGTGTAAGCTTAAGTTGAAGTAAACAGTTGGTTTTGGCACAAATATTGTTTCTTTCCAGTAATTTGAAGTACACTTGTACTTACTTTACTTTTCTCAGTCCTTGGCAAAGTGATTTGTAGAAAAACGGGCACCAAAACTGGACAGTCACATCCCCACCATCACCAATTTATGTCTTCAAACCATCCCTTTGTGATACCAGCGCAGCCAAGAACTCTTATGGTGTGATGAGTTTAGTTTTCTCAAATATTCTCTATGTAGGTGATCAAACTAAAACTGATGGAAAGAACAGCTCTGTTACTGGTACCTGACAGTGTCACAACAGTGCTGGTGTGGAGAATTTTAACTGTTTTCCTCCAGGCAGTAACTGTTGGCAACTGCAGATCTGGGAGGTTATGATTAACTCAAGTCCATAATCATGAAGTCTTGCATAGCTTTAAAGCACAGATGTTGGCCATACCTGGTAACTCAATATTTCCTTCTTGGTTTTGCTCCTGTCTATCTGTCGGTGATGTCAAGCCATGGGGTTTAAGAAAGGAAATGGAACACCCTGCATGGCCACTGGAAAAGTTGCAACAAATTTATTAAGCTTTGACAAACTTGCAGCTTAATGAAGCACATAATTTAAAGCTTGATGAAGAATAATTTCAAAATTTGTACCCATGCAAAGGCAGTAGTCTCTAAAGCAGTAATTCACAGAAGTAATTAATTTTGCACTGTCATTCACACCGAGATGTAAGACAAAAGATAAGGCCGATCTATTTTGTTTCATGTGTTGCAGTGAAAATACATCCTAGCGCTACCGTGAAAGCAGGATCATCTCTACATGTACTGGTCAGGAAAGCACTGTATCTGTAAATTAGCAATAAAGTTTATTGCCTTGATAAGCAAGACTTTTCTTCTGTCACTTGGAACTCATGTAAAGAGTAATATCCTCCCATGTAAATACAGCCTGCCAGAGTAATAATAGAACAATTAATATGAACTCTTTGCCACCCCACTACCTGAAACCAATGTTTCACCCCTTCAGCACTCAACTGAAGTTGCTAGTTTTCCAGTCTTTAAAATTGTGTAGAATTTTGGTAAATTATGCATGAGAATGTATTTCTTACTCTGTTTTGCTTCTACTTTTTTTTGCTTTTACTACTGCTTATTTTTTGTTAGCCTTACAGATGCTATGATTTAGAGGTATGCCAGGAGAAGAATATCTCCAAGAAAAAATATCAAAGATGATGTGAGGAAATAACTGCTTTTCTTCTACATTACCCAGTGTTACTAGAATTCATTTGAGATTGTGCTCACTGTCAGGTAGGCACTTTCCGTGGAAGAATAATCCCCATCCTGGAGAACTCGCAGTCTAAGCGTAGACAGACATGGAGATGTTGTCCTGTGGAGGGGTCAGTATAATTAACAGGCCAGGAGGTGCATGCTCTGGGCTTCCCAGGAAAGCCCAGTTGCCTGGTGAGCAGGGAGTGTTACCCATAGCTTCCACACAGCCACCCTGGGGTCCTGGTGGCTCTGAGAAGGCGTGCAACCAGGCAGCATGTGCCCAGCCCTCACAGAGCAGCTTCCACCCTCTTGTCCTGCCTGGACTTTGCTGTTGCAAGAGGGTTAGGTAGCACTCTCTGCAGCTGCAGGAGGGCTCTGTGCTACAGGCGAGTAATTTCTTCATGTTTGGTTTATGTGTTCTGTTTCGAAGTTAAGGTATTCATTTAAGTAAGTTCTTTATTAAAATTGCAGACTATCTCTGTAAGAAGTCTGTGGGGAAATATGCACGAGAGCATAAAGAAAGTATTTTAATATTTGAAGACAATCCTAAATATATATGTTAAAAAAAAAAAAAAAAAAGATTAAGCTGTCTCTTAGAACAAAAAATGTGGAAAAAAGGCTGTACTTTGACTATACCAGGGCAGCTGGGAACAGGAAGTCAGGAAGCTCTTAGAAATTAGAAAAATGAGCAGTCTGGGTGTTTTAAAACATGTGACTGTAAACTATGAGTTTTTTTCTCTTGCAAGAAGTCACTCTTATTAACAAAGATGTCTAATCTCTGTGTTGTATTTTTAAAGACACTGATTGTGTCTTCTCCCAGTACATTTTCTGTCCATTAAAATCTGTGAAAATGTAGGTGTTCAGCAGCTCTGAAAATTGAGCCTTTGCCTCTACATGGGAATGCACTGTTATCAGAGGTCATTTATTTATTATTAATTATTGATCTAGTAAGTGTTTGGGGTTTTTTAATTCAAATTTAATTATTTTGCTATTTTTCTGTCTATAGAAAAGGACCACTGGATTAAGGTTTAGGGTTGTTGCTTATAGGTAACCTGATAAAGTTCAGATATCGAAGTATTGGTGGTCATTAGGTTACAGGTACTGTAGTTGTTGTGTTTTTGGTTTAGGTCAGCCTGAAGTGAGTGACCTATGCTAAGTGGATCTAGGTGGGACTTCTAGGCTGGTGCCAGCTAAATATGCAGCTGAGTTTAGATCAGGGGTTGGCAGGGGTCCAGATTTAGGATTGGAGTCAAAGTTTGTTTCAAAACTTACAGAAGCACATGTATTAGGGTTTTGTTTTCAGATGCATTCAGAAGTGAGAAAAGAGAAGGCATTTGACAAAAATTGGGAGGGAGGGTTTATGTGACAGTGCTTTTGTGTAGAATGTTGTGCAGATCTTCTGTGGAGCGACTATTAGATGTGCCAAGTCTTATGCAAGCAACAGGAAAAAATAGTTTGTTTCAGAGGCCTTTTGACTTTGGGCTTCCTTTCTTTTATGTTTACACATTTTAGCCTGGTGTAGCTGGTTCTACATAGCTGTGGAAAGCATTTACAGAAACCTCATATGCCTGTATGGGACTACTAAATACTGAGAAGTTCCTCTGAAAGGGTAACTTGTATCCTGTCAAAATTAATGATATCTTTTGGCTAAACCTGCTTCTTTGTGTATTTTTTGTGAGAACAGTCACTGACAGTGTGGGTTTTTACAAGCAGGCAAAATGAGTTGTTCTAATTCAGGTGTTAGGTACTGTGGCCTCATCTCCAGCAACCTCTGTACCTGGCAGGGAGCGTCTGTCAGAACAGAGGTAAATTGTCAGGCTTGACTTTACAATTATTGGCCTTCAGCTGTAAGCTGAGAAAAGCAACTGAAGGTTCTTTTCTATAAACAGAAGCTGAAAGTAACACAAAGCATAGGGCAAGTGGCACAGCAAGCTAAGAGTATTAGCCAGCTTGCCACTGGCTGGCCATGAGGAGTGGTAATCCACTTGAGCTGAACGAATGACAGCTGTGGAGCTGGGACAGAGAAACTGTTCTTGTTCGGAAGCGCAGGACATGATTGCAGTGTGCGTGCCTGGATGCGCCAGGGGACTGACACAGGTACTACTTTTTAGATGGGCACCCTGCAGAATGTCTTGTTCCCTTCTGCTTCTCAGTTGCATGCAGACAATGGAAGAGCCTTGTGGTATCTTCCCATTTAACTCCTGAACGCCTTTCCCCCCTTCTTTATAGCTTTCCATAGTTGGCTGTGTATCAGCTGAGTAGTTTTGCCTGTGCAGAAGCTTTGTGCCAAGAGAGGAAGGTTGAGCCTGAGAAGGAAATGGCCTGACACATGGTTTGGAGCTGTTGGTTGCTTGATGCATGTGAGTTGGCACAAGTAATTTTGTCTGTGTATGTTACTCTTGGTGCTGATCTTCGCATGACTTTTTTTGGCTTGACAAACATGGCTTAGTGGATTAACAGCTGTTATTACTTCACGCTGTCACCATGCCGTAAATCAAAAGGCCCTATAAAGTTTTCGGGGAAAAACATTTTAAAGCTTGGCTCAGCAGTGGGTTGCAGTTAGCTGGATAGAAACAAGAGATGGCAGCCCTGCTCTCTGCTTGTACTTCAGCTGGAAGGATCCTCTTTCTCCATGCATACAGGTGAGTTGCACCCTGATTTCAGCTTAGGACTCTAATAGTTTGACTTACCTTTCTTTCTTAATATTTTATGTATTTTTTTTTAACGTGGTGGGATTCCAGGCTCAGGTCTGATTTTTGAGAGAGCAAGCTGCAAGAGCAGTTGGTTTGAAGACAGAAGGACATTTAGGGGGAAAAAAGATTAACGCAAACCCGCAGGCAAAGCTGCTGTGGTGCTGAAGTCTGCTCAGCTTTCCTTTGAGTGCTGGCAGCTGCGGGAATGGGTTTTGGATCTTGAAGTGAGATCAGATATCCGACTGGAAGTTGGCAGCACCGGCTGGCACGGCACCTCGCGGAGGCGCAGCGCCCAACAAGCTTCACGACCACCGGCTGCTGCGCCCGGGCCGGGCCGGGCCCGCCTGCCCTCCGGCCGGACCCCGGCCTTT
>NW_010972775.1:12454844-12455255 GCF_000737465.1 Haliaeetus leucocephalus
CCCCGGCCTTTGCCCGCCGGCCGGCCAGCACCCGGCGCCGCCGAGCTCCGCCCCGCCGCTCCCGCTGACAGGACCCGGCGCTTATCGCGCACGGGGCGGTGGCGCGGTCCTTTTCCCCCGCCCTTCTCCTCAGCGCTCGGCGCAACGGGCAGGCAAGTGAGGGGGCCGCAGCTCGGGGCCGGCCGGCCCGCCCTGGCGTGAGAGGGGAGGACGGGGAGCCGCCCTGGCGCTCGGGGCCGGGGGGGTCAGCCCAGCCGTGAGGGAGCGGAGGTCCCGGGTTCGCCCTGGCGAGCGGGGCAGCGGGAGCCGGCCGTGGCGTGAGGGAGCGGAGGTCCCGGGTTCGCCCTGGCGAGCCGGGCCGAGGCCGCCCGAGGCGGGCGGGCGGGCCGAAGGGGGAGGCGGCCCTCGGCC
>NW_010972775.1:12455265-12469866 GCF_000737465.1 Haliaeetus leucocephalus
CAGCCTGCGGGCTCTGCGGCGGCAGCGGTGGCCTGGCTGAGCGCGGCCGAGGGAAGCACCCCTGCTTTGGGGTTTCCTGCAGGACGGGGTACCTCGGGCCTCGGGGATGGGCGAGGAGAAGCGGGGTGCAGCAGGGGCCTCGCGCGTCCTTTGCGGCACCCACAGCCATTGCCCTTCAGAACTGGGGCGACCCCGGCAGCAGCAGGCGCCGAGGTGCGCAGTACCTCACCGTGGGTGCGGAGCTGGGTTTACCGAAAGGCAGCACCTGCCAGGGCTGTGTTTGCTGCCCCTGGTGCCGCGGGGTGTCCGAGTCGGGCCACAGCCAGACCCGTGCGCCTCGACCCGCTGGGCGGCTGGCTCGGAGGCCGGAACAGTTCCGCTGTCGTGAGGTCGATAGGCACGGCCTGCAGGCTTTGCAGCGGGGTGAAAAACTGCTGCCTGCCGTGTTAGCACACTGGAGCTGCCGAGTGTTTGTGCATGGGTGGAGTATTTGAACTGCTAATCCGTGGCCAACTGTTAAGAGGATAGTTGCAATGATCTTTACTCTTGCTAGTAAGACTTCTCCAGCTTCATTTGTTCTCACTCCCTGCAGCAGATTGTTCACAAACAGGCTCAGTGAAGTAGTCAGTCTTGGGAGCTAAGCATGCGATAGATACTCCAGAAAGGAAGAACGTGTAGTCGTCCGCAGTGCCTCTGTGGCACAGTTCAGTTAAATGTTTCTTCTAGGCACTAGTTGTGTGTCTCAAGGCTTGTCTACTGGATGTGAATCTATAGACCTGACAAGAGAATGGCTTGTAGCAGTTGGTATTCTGCGTGTCTCCCTTGGGTCTGAGGATGTACCTGTTCTGTGATACCTCCTCTACGTGGGTAATACTGCAGAATTAATTGTGACTAAGTGCCTTCCATGTTAGATCAGCTGGTGGACCTAATAAGTGCATGTGAGAAGAGGTTGAATTTTGGTGCTTGTAATTAACCACTCTCTTGTGATTTGTCAGCATTGTATTTTTGTTGTCCGTGTATTTATTGCATAGAGGTTGATTTTAGTTACTTGTGGCCATTAATACGTGGAGAACTGTAGCCAAAGATAACTTTTACACTTTGAGCCTGTTTGTAGGCTGGATGGTAGGTTATAGCAAAAAGTGTAATGAATGCAGTTAGGTGGATTTCAGCTGCTCTGGTTTGGGTTCTGCACAGAACTGGCTGAGGCACACTTATTCTGTTGAATCTGCTATTTTCTTGGATAGAGATTGGAATTGGTTAGAATACACAAAAATATCAAATTGTAATGCATTACCTAATAAGCCTATTTTCAGCAAAGTGCTTCTTTAAATAAAAGTTTTAAAAAAAAAGTTGGTAACCAATTCATTTCCTCAGTGATGCTTGTAGAAATGTCACTTATTTGTTTTTTAAGTACAGCTTAATGAAGATAGTTCTTTATGGTTTGTTTTCTCAATCTCTTAAGAGGATATTAGCTTAAAATTTCAGCTCAGTTCAGGAGGCTAATTACAAATTTTCCCCTTTACCTTCATTTTTGTTCTGTAATTCCTCTGTTCCTTTATCTCCAGTGTCCAAAGCAGAGGGCTGATGTGTTGTTGACTGACTCAGTCGTACAGCTGCTAACTTGAGAGTTTAATATGAAGAATTTTGCTGTTCTTTTTAAAACAGCTGTCTACAAATGACACTTCAGATTGTTCGTTTCTGTATACTTTGAAGCAACTTCGAAGCAACATAATACTGCATTCTCATCAGTTAGGCTGCTCTTAGTTAAGACACATCTTGTGTGTGCTTATAAGCATGCTTACTTCAAAATCTGTTTTGTTAGAGAGGATAATTGTTCCTTCGTTAGCATTACAAAAATGAAGTCTTGTTCTCTTGGTCCAGACATGCTGTGTGTTGTCAACCAGTAGGCCGCTGTGCCTGTTCTGTGTGTTTAATAAAACCCAAAGCAATATCCTGTGTTCATGAACTTCCGGAAACAGGATGTCCCTCTTAAAACTGTTTCACAAACAGAAGTTGCAAAACTTACTCTTCACCATTCATCTCTCTCTGACTTGGAGAAAGCAGGACACATCTCCATCGGGTAACTTTTATTTCTAGGGCTAGAACAACTTCCTCCCCTTGCTTGAGTGGTCTTTCCACATCTTTAAATAACTGCCTGCACTAGACAGATGATAAACAGCCTTCTAAAGTGAAACTAAGTTATTTGAAACTAACTTATTCTAGAGTTGGGTGTTTTTATTTTGAATGGGGAAGGGGATGGGAAGAATATGTCTGCATCTTGGAAACTTCCTGTAAAACAAAATGATTGTTTCTACAGTGGACACCTCTGAGATTTTCCCTCTCTGTCCCAAATTAATTGTACTGTAGGGATTAATAATGGGACTTCATAAAGAATTTGGGGTACACGGCGATGAGGATAGCACATGAAGGTGCAGAATGAATCTCAATTGGAGAATTTTTGAAGCTGACCTTGGAAGATTTTCTTTAAAATATTGAAGGTTTCTAGTTTAGTTTTCAAACTCCCGCCTGTAAATACCATAAATGAGTTCTACCCTTTTAAAGTGAAAAAGCTGGAGTTCTTGCCTGATGACTCAAGAAATTAAACAAAAGGGAGCAGGTATAGAACATAGGACAGTCTTGTCGTAAGTTGCTGTTATAATGCTTACTCAGTCTTTATTGGCAACGTGGCAATAAGGAACTGAACTAAAATGAGTTTATACCTGTTTTATCATTGAAAAGCTAAAAACTGATATTCAGCATGTGCAAACCAATGGATTTAAAACAGGAGAAGCTCTTGTTCACTCCAGCAGAGGGAGGGAAACATGGGTTAGCCCTGACTGTCTTCTAGGTAACACAATTGCAAATCCAGTGCTACAGTTGTTGGGATATATCACGCTTTAGGGTTCTGGCTCTCGCTTGTCAGGCGACGGGGTGCAGCTGTAGCAAGGATAAGTAGGTTTCTGACCTTTCTTTCCAGCTACTTTGCTGATGTAAAAGCTAAGAGGTGACCATGGATAGAGAACTAAGTGTTTTGGCTATACTCAAAGATTCCACATCTAGGAAGACGTAAACTCTTGTTTCACGGAACTTTGTTTTCCTATCAAGCTTAGGGCTCACTACTTCTCCTGCAAGAATAGACTAATACACATGCCCTTGCTCAAAGCACCATAGAACTTGGCATGCTTACCCTAATGGCTTGCATCCCTGCGAGGCAGCAAGAAGGGGTATGTCTGATGTGTGCGTTTGTGCTGGTACATCCTAACATTAAAATACAAATGTAATGATGTGTTTGGCTGACACATTACAGTTAGTGGAAAGGCACTCAGTATGTTCACACAACTACCTTGTTCAGTATTTCAGTGATCTACAACGCCTAGCAAATTCTTGTTCCTTTTTGTGGCACTCCTCCCCAGGATTGTAGTATTATAGCTGGAGTTACAGAATATGCATTGGCTGTGCTATAGGATCAGATACACTTTCCTGCCACAATAACCAGAAAACGTTCTTATGTTTTGTTAGAATTCATTTGGTTCTATGAAATTTCAGTTTCCTGGTGGAGGCCATGATATACCCCCCCCCAAATTGATTACAATGCATTTGTAAATTAGTGGTTTAGCTGCAACAAAAGTTTAGTGTTCTAATCCTTGCCCTGAATACTCATCCAGGCATATAAATAAATATAAATTCTACATTCTGTAATTGTTACTAGTGCCTTTCCTTATCTTATAGCTTCCCACTTACTGAAAGATGTCAGCAGTTGGAGTAGTGTCTTCCTGTTCCTGTCTCCGTACTGGTGTACGGCTGCGGAAACCGGGAATGCAGAAGATGAGCTCCTTCGGCTTACACACAGCAGCCAGGTGTGCTGCCAAGGATTATTATGAAGTACTTGTGTTGGGTGGAGGCGCTGGTGGAATCACCATGAGCGCTCGGATGAAGAGGAAAGTGGGGGCAGGAAACGTGGCTGTTGTTGAGCCTAGTAAGGTAAGTCTTCCTTGACTGTAAAGCGTTGAAAAGAACAAGCGTTTTACAGGTGTGACCAGATTGGTCTGATTCTCACCCTTTTCCAACCCCACGTGTTTCTAAGCGTGGAGAGGAAGCCAACTAGCCATCTTTTAGAAGGCTTTGCAAGAAATTTGTTGCTCCATGATAGAGGTGCATGCATCCCTCCAGCTTTGTCATGCAAAATTCTTATTATGCAGCTTCTTTTGTTAAGAATAACACAATGTTAAGAGCACATTGCTTCCTATGTGGAGTGATGTGCCTTCATCTTAAAGTCCCTTTAAACAGTTCTTAAACATCCATTTGAACGTTTCTTTCAGACTCATTACTATCAGCCACTGTGGACCCTCGTTGGTGGTGGTGCAAAGCAGCTGGCAACTTCTGCGCGTCCAACAGGAAGTGTAATGCCCAAAGGTGTTGAGTGGATCAAATCTCGAGTTACAGCATTGGATCCAGATAAGAACTGCGTCTGGCTGGAGAATGATATTAAGGTAATAATGTAAAAAACAAACAAACAAAACAGAAGTTATTCTTATTAGTTTCTTATCCTATGTCATGAGTTGTCTGTCCATTTCCTGCAGATGCCCTTGGAAATGCCTATTGAGCAAGACCTTCCTCCAGCATCTAGGAGGCCAGGAAATTCCCCTAGTCTTATGAGAAGTACTTGATCCTAAAATCTGTTCCTAATAAAAATTTGTTGTAGATAACTAGGTTAGAATAACATCAACTTAAAATATCATTATCATAAGTCTTTTCCCTGTTTATAGTGAACTGAACACAAAAGATAGAATATCTTGCTCCAGACACTTGGTTTTATGTATAGCAAGGCTGTGTGTATAACTCATAATGCAGTTAGCATTTTAACTATAAATTATTCTTAGAGCTTAACATTTACGTTACTAATGCACCCTCCATGTCCTTCCCTTATGACTCTGTAGCTCTCAGGCAACTTAAATTTGCTTTGAGGTAATTTTGGGGTTTGGGTTTTGTCTAAAATACTTTTTTCCCTTACACAACAGGTATCTTACAAGTATCTGATAATTGCTCTTGGGATTAGTCTGCATTATGAAAAGGTATTTGTTTTACAGTTACCATGTTTTTACTAGTTTTAATGGCATTACGTACCCTTGTGATTCACTAAAGTAAATGGCTTTTCCATACACTTTTTTTACTGCAAGATATTGAATGCTAATACGAATTAAAGAGCCAGAAGACAGCCTAATGACTTTATTCCTTCCACAGATCTCTATGTAATAACCCAAATTACCCTTGGGAAGGTCTTTTAAGACAGCTTTGTTCCATCTCTGTGGCAGTATCAGAAGATGGGGCAGCAAGTTAAATCCAGAACTTAAAGGCAGTCTGTAATAATGAAATAATAAGGTATGCTGGCTGTAGTCCAGAGCATCTCTAATGTAAACAGAAGTGAGGAATACACAGCAGTCAGTAAAATCTGTCCTGCAGAATTAATTTGACCCACCCTCACCTTTCTTAAAGGATGCACTTCAAAAGGAACCAGCTGGGTTACCATGCTTGTGCTTAAACAGGCCCTGGGGTCCTTCCCATCTATTAGGCTTCCTGTACACTTTATACAGTGGTGCTCAGAGGAAAATGTTAATACCATTTTATGGCACAAGAATGAGCCTAGTGATACGTAGAAGGAGGAAAACACAAAGGCAAGATGTTTGAGTGATTTGGTTCTTGTGGTTTTAACCTGACCTGTATATGATGTAGTAGTACCTGATAATATATTTGAGTATCTCTTTGAAAAGCTTCCAAGGTATCTGGAAACCAAGAATTCATCTTAGTTAACTATAGTCACACCAGATAAACTCTGGTGGTTAGGTCTGTGGAATGAAGAGTTGCATTGTGTTCAGTGACCCTCTCAGTCTTCATATATCTCTCTTCAGTACAACCTGATAAAACTAAATTCAGTATTCAGTAAGTAGAAGCCATGTGATACAGTTAATCACTATTACTCTGTAGTGAATAAAATTCATAGTAACAGATTCATATGGCTTTAAAATGAAAGTGGCCAGTTTGAAAAGAGGGATGGTTTCTCTTACTTGTCTTCACCAACAGTATACTTCCTGGTGTGGACTGTAATGTCCCAAACACATTGCAGTGCATGTAACATGAGTCTGTTTTCTCACAGAACTTCTGCAATCCATTATTCTGAAATGGGGACAACTCCCTTTCTCAAAAGCAGATGCTCAGGCGTAGTAGGAGTAGTAGGGAAATAATTATTGGAGACAGTTCGAGTTAAAACAAAATAACCCTAAGAAGTACAGGTATCTGTAATCCGACTACTGAAGAGTTTCGTTAAGCTTATAAATGTTCATAACACCTTTTTTTTTTTTTACATGATTTTTACTTATGATGATGTGGCAGTGACTTTATATATTCTTACCCTGAATTTCATGCACTAGTCTACAAAAACTTGGATCTAGGTCTGCACTGAACACTTATGCGACAGATGTTGCAGACCAGAGTCATTTCAGTAAATGTTACATCTACTAAATCATCTACTAAATTCTAATGGAAATATGTTTGATTGCTAGGCTTATTTTCAAAAATGCCAACTAGCAAGTATGTATGGGCTTTCTTTTTGCTAGAGTCTTCTTAAATAGCTATTTTTCAAGTCTACATTTAATACTTGGTGATGATGACAAAATTTTTGCCATCTGTACTTTAATTTCATTTTCTTAGATCAAAGGCTTGCCTGAGGGTTTTCATCACCCTAAAATAGGTTCCAATTATTCAGTTCATACGGTAGAGAAAACATGGAAAGCTTTACAAGATTTCAACGAAGGAAATGCTATCTTCACTTTTCCCAATACACCAGTGAAGTGTGCAGGGGCTCCTCAGAAGATCATGTATTTATCAGAGGCCTACTGGAGGAAAGTAAGTATTCTACTTTCTCTGCCAGTGCTTGTTCCCACAGTTGGAAGGAAGGCTTGTTCTAAGGCGTTCATATTCTCTTTAGAACAAAAACCGCAGGAGAGGAATGTGACTCAGGATTATTAAATTAAAGTGACCGAGTTGCTTTTTCTATTATTAATGTATAATAAGTGAAGCTAACTGAATTGTACATAAATATTTAGCATATATTCAATACTGGAGAAACTTGTAGAATTCAGAATCCATAAGGAAACAACTGCTTACCCTGCTTCTGGTGAGCTACAGATCCAACTGTTCTCAGCCTAATTTATAACTTTAGGTGGTATGCTAAAATAACGCTGGCTGGAATTAAGTAATTCTTGTTGCTTTAAGTACTTAATACCTGTTGCCATTTGTCTTTCTGCTATTCTGAGAAGTGCCTATGCTTCCCCCTTGTGGTGCACTTTCTCGGCATGAGGAGGAGTCTCAGCCAGGCTGTTAAAGCAAGCTTAGTGGAAACAAAAGACAACTTCAAGTGGAAGTGTCAGGCTTCATATGTGTTTAAGTATCATGAGCTATCTACTAGGCCAGTATCTGAATAATGCATAGAAGTGAGGGTTTCAGAAAGCTATATAATGCTAAGCTGCTATAAGTGCTTAACCTGCATACAGCAGTTCCTCAGTGAACTGCAGCCACCTCTTCTCACTAGCAATTTGTGTGGGGTGTCTTCAGTACCTCACTCAGAAAGGGCAAAGATTATCTTGTCTAGCATCTAACATGGTGTGAAATAGCTGTACGTCAAGAGTTCTAGTGTTAATACTTCATTAATAGTTGAACTGCATTAATAGTACTGTCAACTCTTCAGTAGTGCAGCATAGTTCTCTTGTCTCTGCTAGCTTGTCATAGTTTCTTAGTAGAAAAGGCTAATTTGATCTCTCTGTGCAGACAGGAAAACGTTCCAAAGCAAACATAATGTTCAACACTTCACTTGGTGTCATTTTTGGTGTTAAGAAGTATGCTGATGCATTGCTTGAAATAATAAAGGAAAGGAATATTACTGTTAACTATAAGCGCAACCTTGTAGAAGTTCGAGCAGACAAGCAGGAAGCTGTGTTTGAAAACTTGGACAAACCTGGAGTGACTGAAGTTCATCAGGTCAGGAGCTTTCAGACCTCTAGTTTGGTTTTATTTCTTTTCCTCGTATACTGTAACATAACTGCCACACTGCAATAACATAACGTTTGCTTCGTTGTATACTGCTGTTTCCTCCTTAGAGTACCACCTCTAACTTCAGCAGAAGGTTAAAAAGTTTGAAACTAAGGTGGAGAGAAGGAAAAAAGTATTTCATAAACCATGCCTAGAGTCCTGTATGCCTCGTTAGTGTAATTTGGGAATGTCTCCCATGTACACGCAGGAAGGCAAATTGCTTTTATGCCAGTCTAAATGGAGGTATCTGATAAGGTTCATGTTAACAGAAGGATACACTTCAAATTTGAGAGCAAATTTTCATTCTATATACTTGGTTTTGTTTCGTTTTGTTTTTTTTTAAACACAACCACCAAACCAACCAAGAAAACCCCTCTCCACACTGTGCTTGTTGCCTTATATCAACACAGGTATGTATGACTTGCTCTGATAAACTAGCCATTGAGTGCCTTTTCTTTCTGTCTAGTATGAAATGCTTCATGTCACACCCCCAATGGGGCCACCTGATGTACTCATCAACAGTCCTGTCTCAGATGAAGTGGGCTGGGTGGATGTAGATAAGGAAACTCTACAACACAAAAAGTATCCTAATGTATTTGGTATTGGAGACTGCACCAACCTTCCAACATCAAAAACTGCTGCAGCCGTAGGTAAACTTACACATGTGTGTTTGTGTGTGTAATGAAAAGTTTGAGAGTGACAGTAAGCTTCTTGTTTAGTTTGTTACTTCTGAGGTCTTGACTTCAATTATTTCCAGCTTTCAAAAAGATGTAAGTCTCCTGGGCCAACTAATTAGCTACAGACCACGCTGATGCCATTAACTCACAGCTCTCTTGTTCCAAATGCCTCACAGATGAGCTAATGCTATTTTCTGTGTTCACAGAATGGCATAAAATGAGTGTAATACTCTTGCATTCCGTCATCATTCAGTAACAAAACTTTCTGCTCTATCTCAGTAGCTCATGTGTATGTGTCAGCTAACTGATAAGTCACTACTGAAGGATCACATGTTCCGTACTTGTAGGCATAGGGTCCAATATAAAACCACTTTAGGCATATGGTCTGACAACTGAAAAAAAAGCAACTAAGAGTGTGGAAAAAAAGAAAGGCTATACAGTATGTTATTGGCATAACTTGAAGAACGGTATAGTCAACTGTTCAGCAAATAGGTCTAGAATACTTTCCTTGCAGCACTCAAAATGAAACAAAACTTCACTGTCCCAGAATCATAGTGTTTGGGAAGACTGAGCAAGTATAATTTAGGATAGGAGAGTGGGCATAAGCTAAAAACATACAGCTCAAGTTTCATTAAGCTTTAGCATGTTGGAAACAGTGAGGCTAAAGCATTATTCCAATTTTTTTTTTTTTTTCCTTAGCTGGGACTGTAAACTTCCCAAACTGATTTGACATTGTAACTTCAATTACAGCTGAATTGTCCAACAAAATGCCTGGCTACTAGTGTTTGCTCTAGTGATGACAATAATTGCTGCCTGAAACAAAGCCTTAATACACTTTTTCTCTTTTTTCTTTTTTTTTTCTTTCTTATGTAGCTGCCCAGTCTGGAGTGCTTGATAAAACTATTTCCCTGGTAATGAAGAACCAGTTGCCAACTAAAAAGGTACCTACAGATCTTATCTTAGAGAAAAGTTACCTTGAATGTTTTTTGCATTGTTATGCAGGATGTCTTGCAAGCAGCTAAACCATGTGAACTGGAAGGCAGGAAGGGCTTTGCATCAGCAGTTGGGGTGCTAAGTGGCTAAATACTGTATATCATGATAGTAATTGCGTTGCACAATTCATATTCTCTATACTGCCATTAAAAATACTATCTATTTAATTCCCTGACTTCTGAGTTGAAAGAAGTTTAAAGGCTGATGAGTCTGGGTTCTTCACTAATGCAGATGACTTTTACAGTAAAACCGTTGACTAGTATAATCCCTACTCCAGGAAAACCCTTGCCAACTTGATAGACCTGTACAATGTTAAACATGCCTCCTCTGTACAGAACACGATCTTTTAAGGAGTTAAATTGAAGGTTTTGTACTACAGAAGATGTTAAGCCTACAGCTACGTTCAAATTTCTCTTTGGGACTTGGCTTTCATTTTACATATGGCTTCTGAACTAATATTCCTTGGGCTACTAACCTGAGTATCATCATCCATACTGCTGCAATCCTCTGGAAATTCTCACAACTAGATTCAAGATCCCATTTATATACTGACTGTTAAAGCCAGCACCAGCTCTCATCCTTATCTACTGATCATCTATTCTGCTGGTTACAATAACCAGCAATTAATGACACAAAGCCCTCTTGTTCTAGGTTAGTTCTAATTTAAGCATTGTTAACCAAATCTACAGTCTGTTTGAAATAAAATGGCTTAGTATTATGGTTATTAAACCGTAATTGGCTTAGTAGCCTTCCACACTCCCTGGTATTAATGCTACAAACAGAAACCTCCCAGTAACTTATTTTGAAACATGAATATTAACAATATGGCTTGTAATACCTCAGCATTTACACCTTATTCAGATTAATGAAAAGGGGGTATTCTTCATTGCAGTATGATGGATATACTTCCTGCCCGCTAGTAACAGGCTACAACAAGGTGATTCTGGCAGAATTTGACTACAATGCTCAGCCTTTGGAGACCTTTCCCATTGACCAGAGCAAGGAGAGAGTAACCATGTACCATATGAAAGCTGATATGATGCCTTTTCTCTATTGGAATGCACTACTTAAGTAAGTATTTAAATTCTGAGCAGGCAGAGCTGCTGTGATCATTCAGAAAAAAGCCAGGTAGAGACACCTGTTCTGGCTTAGTTCCTTAATATGAGTAGGAGCAAATGAAGCGCATCCTTAGTCATGACTAAGACCTGGACTTTCTGAGGATTTGGCGCACTTTGCTATTAACAGGGGTTCATTTGTTCAACCAGAATAGAGTTGAATTGCACAGAAGAGCAGCCCTTGCCCTATTGAAAACCTCACTGAAGCAAAGATAATTTTCCAAAACGGACCCCTAACATTCATCTCTTAGCAAGTATGGTCTCTTATGGGAGTAAGGCGAAAACACTCTCCCTAAACCCTACTTTAATAGTACATACAGAAAACTTCATGCAACTTCTTTCCATTTCTAGGGGATACTGGGGAGGACCAGCTCCTGTCAGGAAGCTAATGCATCTGGGCTTGAAGTAACTACTGGTTCTCAGTGTTGGTCAAACCCTTTTGAAGAAAAAGGACTGGTCTCACAATGGATCCATGCGTATCTTCCCTGTTGGACCATATAGTACTGATTTTTTTTTTAAATCAATCTTTTCTTCTAAATTCACTATTTTTTGCGAGTCATTAAGCCTTCATATGCTCTTTTACTGCTGTTCTATGTAAACCAAGGCCTTTAACCACTTCTGTACATACACAGGAGTTTGAATGTGCATTAAGCTACAGAACACTATCGAAATCTTCTAGAGAAATCAATAATTTTAAAGCTGTTGTATATGTAAAATTTTCTCCCTGACTCTAAACAGAATTGTCTACATCCACAATCAATGCATGCACTGGATTTAACAGAATAATTCAATGCTAGTAAAATGGCCTGAAAAGCTCCTATTGTTCTCTCATTTTTTGAAAAGCAAAATCAATCCTAATTTCTGCGTCAAGAAGCATACTTACTGCCTAATTAGATTATAGAAATTCAAGCAAGTTATTGAAAGAACCCAAAGCAGTATATGTACATAAGCTAGTTGTGCTGCTTCAGTTCTGCTATAGTGTTTTACTCTCACAGGTTAAGAACATAGTGAAAAGAATTCCCCATAGACTGGAGAGTGGGAGAACACTTGAGATCATCTGAGGCCACATACTAGGCTGAAGCACAAATTAAGATGACAGACAAGGGGGAAGTGCTTTTTAATTATGACCATACGAACAAAGTCAAATATAAGAGTTGAGAGTCTTCACAGAAGCTGGAACTTTAGTGGCAGTCAGGCAGGCAGCGCAGAGCAAACAGGAATCATCTTCACTGACAAGAATCACCAGCAGCAGCTTATTTCTAAACAGAAAGATATACCGGAACATATTTCAAGTTACAGCTTCATGCTTGTTAAACATAGCCTTTAAAAGGGTTGCCTTTGAGTTGCAGTTAAGCATGAACACGTACCTGCATGTCAAGTAATTCTTCAATCTTATTCTGGATCTGTCCATACACATCATTAAACAGCTCCTCCTTTGATTTTGTTCCATTCAAGTGCACTTAAAGTAAGAAAGTAAAATAAGAGAGCTATAATTGAATGTTTCTGTAAGCCTGCCAGATTCCAATTTAAAGAGCACGAACTTGACTGGTATCAGAGAAATATACTCCATCCACCTGCTTCAACTCCTCTCATGCACTTAACCAGTATGTATATCCCAGGTTTGAAAAGCACTCTCATAAAGCAATCTTTCGGAAGTGCTTTTGTCATTAAAGACTTACCCACATCAACTCCAAGATCTTCCATTATCTTCCTGTGCTTTACATACATAGGCCAAACGTGGCCATCAAACAATCCAGGTGGATCCGGTACAGTGTAATTCCTTGAACTATAAATTAAGACATTGTTATTCAAGAGTAGCCTAATTACAGTTTAGAGAAATGACAGTTCATTCAGTTTCTCTACACACTAGCCTGAGCCTGTTGCCTCCAATGCAGTTTCTGAGTTTACCAAAAGTCAGTATTCAGCATAAGCTGCAAGCATAAAGATACCCCCAAAAAGTTGCAATTTGATGTGCGGGTCCAAAGTGTTCAAGATGCAGAAAGGATTCCTAAGATGGACTGATCTTAACAGTGACAAATAGCCTTCTCTTAAAGCTTTAGCAGAACTTGGGTAAAACAGTTGACTGCTTATTTCTTGGAAACGCAACTTTTTCAAGTGTAACATGTTTCATTTGTGTTCAGAACAGTGTACGTGTACAACAATACAGCCAAAGATAAAACCCCGGGATAGTTTGAGATCTGGGAACAATATCATTGGAAAATCAGAAGGGGAAAAAGTCTATTGAAAGATCTGTGCTGAAACTGAGCATCAGTCTCACATACACAACAGCTTGGCAGGAAGCTTCTGGGTTGGTTTGGTGAAGGAAGCTACAGTCTACTAACAACAGCTACATTAGTGTTTATCCTTTCTTATCTAAAAGCTTTAGAGGAGCAAAGTCTTGAACGGAGTAAGACGTTACTGGGCTAGCAAGGGAACTTCAAAAGACAAACTTACCTTCTTCTCCTTTTACACTCTTCATATGGAATGGAAAGAAAAAATCGATGGTGGAATACATCAATCAGTGGCCTGAAAAAGATACACGTTTGGTTGCAGCTAGACTGTTTGATTAGTAGCAAGAAATGGAAAAGTAAAACTACATTAATTTCCTGTATCTAGAGCTATCTTCAGACTTGTGACACCTGAACTCGCCAGCAGTCAATACTAGCTGCTAACTCTTGGTTTAGAACAGGTCTTTTTATTCCCTTGGAGGTTTGCCTACAACGTAAAAATCAAAATATGTGAAGTCACACTCAGTTACCTGTAGGTGTAAAGTAGGAAGCCTTCAACAATAAGAATGTGGATTGTTTTGTCTCCTCCCTCCTTATCTTGTAAGATCGGGACATCCAGAGTGTTGTTAATCCCATGAGAACGTTCAAATTTGACTGGGTTTTTTATCCAGGCGTTTATGGTACTCATCATAGCTTCCATATCTAATGCACTAATCACTAAGACAAATCAAGACAACTATCATTAAGCAGTAATCAAGTATCATCTAGTAATAGAGTCAGTACAAAAGAAAGCACACATAAAGGATCAAAATAATCCAAGTTTTTGAGTTGCACTTTGATAACAGCGTAGCAAAGGCTTACCATCATACTGTTTAAACCCATCTTCAACTTCTATTTCATCTTGGGGCTGAAACAGTGACAAGAAAAAAACCGCTTGGTCAGCACACCTGCTGGGAAGCTCGATACCCATTTCAAAGCAAGATTCAAGATCTGAACCCTGAAGCTACAAAGAGGAATCTTAACCCTCCACCAGGTTTCTTGGCGTGCGATAAAAAGCAGTAGCAACGAGGCTAAGATAAAGTAGCCTGCTCCTCTATCTTCCCACCGTACGGCACCCAGAGAAAACGGAAAGTCATCGGGACATGCGACAGCGCGGGCCGGCGGCACGGCCAGCCCAGCGCAGCCAACGCTGCAGAGGAGCCGCGGCCGAGGGCAGGGGGAGGCCGCGGGCCCTGGGCCGGCCGCCGCGCAGAGCGGGGCGGAAGCACGCGGGGGTCACCCCTCGCCCTCCGCCGCCCGTCGGCGGGCCGGGCCGGCAGGCGCTCGCCTCACCTTGAAGAAGTCATCCTGGTGCACCACGCTGCAGTTGGGCAGGGCCTGCATCAGCTTGCGGGTGAGGGTGGTCTTGCCCCCGTTGGTGACCCTGCGGCGAGAGGGGCCCGGCCGTCGGGAAGGGCCGCGGGACACGTGCGCGCGCGCGCCCTGCCGCCTTCCCCTCCCCCGCCC
>NW_010972775.1:12470534-12470903 GCF_000737465.1 Haliaeetus leucocephalus
CGGCCGCGACAGCTCCGCCGGGGGGCTCGGCGGGCGGCTCGGCGCCGCCGGGCTCCTGCGCGGTGGTAGCGAGGGGCCGCCGAGCGGGGGCTCCGCCTGAGGACGGGCGAGGTGGAGCTCCGCGCCCCGAGGAGGGCGGAGCAGGTGTCGGTTGTGGCGGCTCCTCTTCAGGCGGAGCTGCCCTCCGCTTGGGGCGGGGTGAGGCGGCGGGCGGCCCCCCGCCGGGCTGTGCCCTTAGCCTCGTTACGCTGAGGCGGTTCTCCTCCTCGCGGAGCCGTTAGTGCCCGTCTCCGACAGGCCCTCCGCCCCGCAGAGCGGCCCGGCTTCCGGTAGCGAGGAGAGCTGCGCTCGCCCCCAGCGCCTCCCCGC
>NW_010972775.1:12470922-12476086 GCF_000737465.1 Haliaeetus leucocephalus
GCGGCCCGCGGCTGCCCGCAGGGGCGCGGCGGAGCGGGGAAAGGCCGCGGGAGGGTGGCGAGACTCGGTACGGCAGGGCTGCTCGGAGTGGGAAAAGGCGGGGAGGAATCCCGCGAGCGGCGCCGTTTGCTCTGTGGCGGGGTGACCCCTGCAGGTCTCCAGCGGGAAACGCGCCAGCAGTCGGGCAAGCATCGTCGGCGTTCAAGGTCGAAATTTGTCCTTGGGCCGTGAAGTTAGGGAGCTCTAATAGGCGCGTGGAAAGTTGAGTGGGAAACTTAGTGTGGAGGGTTTGTCTCCTGCAGCCCCCAGGTCTCGAATGAAGGGCAGTTCCCTACTCCTTCAACCGGAGGAGCACACGTGTTTCCTCGGCCATGGTGTTTGTCCCTCAGCGCTTGGACTCCCGCTAACTGCAGAAAACCACAGGACTGGAAAATCTGCTACGCCTGAGGGACTTTACCTCTTCTTGTTAAGGCTTTTTTCCTTTCTATGAAGAAATAAAGTGTATGGTCGTGGCTTTTTTTTTTTTTTTTTTACCTAGTTTGCATTTATTCTTGGTAACGTTGAATTCCATCATTTACAAGCTACTAACTCAATTCAGCATGTTTACAATACCAGTGGTCGGTGTGTTGCCAACCATTCAGCTTGTTTCTCATCTTTTTGTGAGTTTCGCTGATTTTCTTCTGGTCAGGCTCCAGACGAATCTCAGTTGATTTCTCTCACAGTTATTTTTAACTTGCAAACAGAACACATAATTTGGTCTCTTGGCTCTTCTTTTTTGAGGGGGGGGACAGTTAGTTAAAAATGCTTTTTTTTTTTTTCCACTTTGTGACTGAGCTCATTTCTGATCTGCCATAGAGGATCTGGGGGTGGGTTTGGGGGGTTTTGGGTGTGGGGTTTTTTTAAATGTGTGTGTCTACTTAGCTTTTAAATGGAGAAGGTTCATATCTCCTCAGACAACACCCAAATTCCTTAGATTAACAATACCAATGCACCTAGATTAATGGAGGTTTCAAGTAAAACCCCATTCTCAGCTTCCTATGAAGCTTCAGGATGGTAGAAGGCCAATATATAATCAAACTACATATTAGTGTTATTATGTAGTTTGAGGACTACATCTCAAACTTAATTTGTAATCTGTACATGTATTAATAAAATCAGATGCTACTTTAAAGCAGTTAAGCTCACTCTACAGCAGGAATTCAGCTGTTTGGCTCCAAGGTTCTTCCAAAGTCTTGGTAAATTTTTTTTTTTTTTTTTTTTTTTTACTCTTCACCTTTCACCAAGCAAGATGCACTGTTCAACTTTCATGCTCAAAACTAATTTTTGATCTGGAAATTCAAGTTCCACTGTTTTTTACCATACCTTGCCATTCAAATATGTAAACATAAAACTGTTTCAGTATTTTAACATGCTGTAAATACCAAACAAGCACAGTAAGGATAATGAACAAATTAGAAGCACAGTGATTTTTAGAAAGGCAATTAGGCTGAAATACGCTGCTCTCACCTCAACTCAGTACTGATAGAGCTGGAATGAAAATGACAGTGGCTGGACTCAGAAGTTACCACAATTTAACAGCTTGGTTGAGGCAGGGTGATGGTAGCCTGCACCCGATGTGTGAAACTATATGCTAAATTTACACTCACTGTCCTTTGCTAATAGCTCAGAGTCAAGGCTTTGTCATGATCAGACCTCGAGTCTAAAGGCCAATTCTGAAGAACAGATACATTTAGTGGATGTTATTTGTCAAGATTATAGTGCATCTCTCATGTCCATGGAAGGGGAGAACTCTTTTGTTTTGATTCAGGCAAACATTTTCCACTTCATATACAATGGGTATTCTGTAAGTAAAATACAAGAATATTTTGAATACTGTTTAATACATGGCAATGGTAGAACAAATTGAATGTTATGCTCAGTAAAGTATATCTAAACATTCATAAAGCTCTCGGGCGCTTTAAGGCTACGGACTCCAGAATGGCTGTGCCTCCTGCCCATCGCATTCAACATCTGTGTCTGCGTGTGCTAGCCATTTCCTTGGCCCTTTGTCTTTCTCTCCGCGATGATACTGCTGCTATGGTGAAAAATAGAGAGAAAGAACAACAGGATATTGTCCAATTCTGGTCTGCGTGCCAACACTGACAAAATGTTGTTTTCTCCTCAGTTTGGGGATTCTTGTTGGCTTTTATTAGCTCTGGGTGAGCCTGAACACATTAAGATGTTTTTAAAATTCTTCCAGTTAGCGTGGAAACCTTGAGTCTGTGGGAGGAAGGTGGTGTCCCATGCCCCAGCACAGACATTCCTGTCCTGGAGGATGATACTCTGACTCACGCAGAGGAAAAGAAGAGTTCTGTTGTAAAACACAACAGGAAGACGTCCAGTGCTGCTGTGTGCCAGGAGGACACCTGCAGAGCTGCCACAGGGGTGGAAGTGAGCCACAGGCTGTATGGATAGTGCTGAGAAAACTGCACGGCTGCACAAAGCTGACGCCAAACTAGGGTGCTGTTTGTGGTTTCCGTTCTGCTTTTCTGACACCTGTAGGTAAGCGCGAAGTGCACAGCAGAATTCTGCAGCCCCTTACAGAGTGAAGGAACCGTCGCAGGGTACGGGATCACAGTGAAGCATTCTTGCTTAGCAATCAGGATTAATTATAACCCGGGAATATGAACTGTAAACGCGCTGCAGTTGCCAAGACAGGAGCTGGCTGTGTGCCAGCGCTTGCATGAGGACATACCATCCCGTCAGGACTCCCTGGGAGCAGCAGGTAACACCCCAGGTACGCGTGGAGCCCCACAGAGGTAGATGGCCAAATGCTGGCGGGTGCGGCAGGAGGAGGGTAGGCGTTCGACCGTTATTTTGGGATGGGAGTGTTTCTCTATCTAATTTGATGCTCATCTCAGTCTGCTTTCAAAATAGGTTATTAGTGTACAGTGACACACTTTACGATTTTTAAGAAAATCTTAGCTTTGATACTGTCTCCTTAACATGAAATAAACCCCCGAATTCTGCAGCTAATGTGAAGTGTAGGCAAAAGCTTCAGCTTCTGCGTGTTCTTATGGTTGCATGGGCCACTGTCCCTTCTTTGCTGCACTCAGACAAGGTATCAGTGGTGATAAAGACCGTTGTGAGAAGATGAAGTGAGGTGAAAAATGGTAATTGAGCCAGATAATGAGTTGTATTAAAACTACCCAGGATAAAATGGAATAATATATGACACATTCTGCAATAAGTATCACATAGGCCACCTAAAGCTAAGAGGCAAATGTAACAAATGCTTTGAAATATAAATGGCAGAAATTTAAAAAATCTGCTTGAAGTGTGAGAAGTGATGAAGTGTAAGAAAACCACAAAGGTGAAAGAAATAGATGTGCTAATTACATAATTGTGGCACTACATAAGAAATGCCTGTGAAGGGGGAATCTTACGTTGTTTGGTTGCGAAGACTTTAGTGGAAGCTTAGAAAGACTGAATTGATGAAGCTGGAAGTTCTGTTAAGCTGTAAGCTTTAAAAAAAAAAACAAACCTTTTTTTATAAATTAACACATTATA
Organism: Haliaeetus leucocephalus; assembly: GCF_000737465.1. Lineage (NCBI taxonomy): Eukaryota > Metazoa > Chordata > Aves > Accipitriformes > Accipitridae > Haliaeetus > Haliaeetus leucocephalus. Next base: position 12,474,472 of record NW_010972775.1, read on the forward strand.
ATATTGTTTTAATAACCTCATGTATGAAAAAGTTGATATGAAAGGCTACTCTATAGTCCTGGGTTTGATTTAAAGGAAGATATAAAAAAGAAAAAAGGGGGGGGGAGGGGCGGTAACCACTAAAAAGTTGTTTTTTATCATAGCTTCAGGGCACTTAAAGTTAGTGAGTTTCCTGGTTGTGTCTCTAGTTCAAGAGTGCTATGTTAATAGTTTTATACATTCTGGGAAGCTCTAGGCTCTGATGAATGGTTTCTGTTGCTGGTATACAAAGCTTTTTTTCCTCTTCTTTTAAGGGCTTTCTGGAGTTGTAGAATAGTCTTTCCTTTGAGCTTTTCTATGTCTAAGAAGAGTAACTATGTCAGATGTAAGAAGGAAACTTTCTTTTGCACCAGTTTGTAAAAGTTAAGCATTCAATCTGTTGTGCTTCAAAGCTATTTTCTTTCAAAATACTAAATAGTTCATGAGTATTGGCTAGCTCTGCTTACAACCAGATCGCAGACTGTTAAACAAGACCTAACTTAATTCTAGCATTTCTTTTATTACGCTTCTGTAAGGAAACCAGAACTTATACTACTGGCTGTCTGGGTGTAAATGTGCAGAGTTCTTAACCCTGACTTCTGACATGAACATACTGATTTCAAATTGATGCTACTTTTCAGTCCAGGTGTGTTTAAGAATTTTACAGTCTTGTTTTAGTCTTCCGAAATGTCTGTTGCTCAATAACTGTTACAAGACTTTGATATATTTTAGTATAAATTTAAATAATAATCTCTTTGCAGGTATACTCATCAGATGCTTTCTATGATCTTTACCAGTGAATCTGCACAAGCAATTCCTTCCTAAACTCACCTTAGGAACTGCATATTGGTCCTCATATTGCTTTAACTCCCAGAGAAATAATTACGCTTAGCAAGACCTTATTACCTGCTGAAAAATAGAATGACTGAGTTCCTGGTTTGTTTTAATTGGTGCAATGGTGAACAGCCCCAGCCGGTAGGTAGATGCACAACTGACATCCTTTGTCAGATTTGAAATTTTGTCTTTCAGTGATGTGGAAAACACTTCCATTGTCATGTTGTTTTGATTAGTTTGGGCTAAGTAATGCAAAAGCTAAAAGCAGGCCTGTTAAACTATGTTTAAGCTATGTGTGTTTTGCCAGAAACTTTGGCCATGTGACTTTGCAGTTCTCAGGCCTTGAGTTTCCAACATTAAAGAAAGTTTTTGCAATAATTCAATGAGCTGTAATAAAAGTGACTTTGACCCTCTCTTATTGCAAACAGTCTGAAACTTCAGCCTGGTTGCCATGAGGAGTTATTAGGGGTCAGTACTGACTGTCTTATCTCAGCTGCTTGTTTCTGTCTGAAAGTTGCTCATGTTCTCTGAATAGAGACCTAAGGTATCTTCTCTCTTACAGAAGAGGCGTCGGAGACTGGACCGGAATATGATAGGAGAGCCAATGAACTTTGTACACACTGCGCATATTGGGGCAAGAGAGATGAGTAGTGACTATTCATCAGTAAGTGTGCACCTCTTTGATAAGCAAAAATCTCCACTCAGTAACGTGTAGAGCAGGTAGCTAAAAAAGTACTAGATAACTGTAAGAGAGAGAAAAATC
>NW_010972775.1:12476096-12486982 GCF_000737465.1 Haliaeetus leucocephalus
ATCCTTATCCAAAAGGATCTCATCATACGTAAAGATACTGTGGAAGATATAGTCAGCAGGAACTGCTCATTTCCCCAGTATCTTTACGTATGATGAGACATCATACGTAAAGATACTGTGGAAGATATAGTCAGCAGGAACTGCTCATTTCCCCAGTTATCCAAAAGGATCTCATCATACGTAAAGATACTGTGGAAGATATAGTCAGCAGGAACTGCTCATTTCCCCAGTATCTTTACGTATGATGAGATCCTTTTGGATAAGGATTCTGTGGATACATTTGATACTAGGTCCAGATAACAGATCACCTTGAAGTCAAAGCTGTGCCAGGGTGAAGGATGTAACGATAAGTGGATTTTGAATAGCAGGACCCATCTCATGCACTGACTGAAAATAGTCCTTAACAATCCTGGGTTTAGCTGTTATTTCTCCCTACTACTGTTGGGACCCAACAGTGTAAACATATGGCTCACCTGCCTCTTCAAATTGATGCTTTTAATAATTGTTCTGGCAACTAGACTTTATAAGATGCATGTTCTAATAAACTTTTTTTCTAGGCTGTATCAATTCAGGACCACATGAAGTCTAAAGGTGGCTACACAAACGGCACTTCTGCAACTGTTGAGATATAGGAAACTGAGAGGATGCTGAAATCTGCTCTGTCTTATGAGGACCCCCTGGACTGTGCTTTCATATTCTCTAAAGCCTCTTTATCATGGAGTAGGGAGAGTACTTGAATTATAAAGAGGTCAGTGCAAGCTTTGGTGTTCTTTGCTCAATAGCTTCTGAAGGAGTTATTGTAAATTATCCTTAAAATGCTCTGTCATAGTAGTGTTGTAGTAGCAACTGTAATTTGTCACCGTAGATGGCTTCCTAGCTGTGTTCCAAAAACCTCACAAAGTTGTCTTGTAGGATGGGATTGGAAGTCAGTATGAATTGTCTGGGGTTTTGGTCTCTGTCTTTTTCTCCCCTCAAGACATGCAGAAGTTGACTTAATTGGAAGATATCACAGGTTTGCACTTTTTACGTGGGCTAACCTGAATTGCTAAGTAGGATCTTGTAACCTCTAATATAACTTCGGACCTGTTTTTTAGATGGCTTGCAGCCTAATGCATAAATCTACTGAGCTGTACTTTGTTTTTTTGGGTTTTTTTAATGTCTTTTGATGGTGTAACATAATATATTTACCTGAGTCTGCAAAACCCAGTGAAACTTCTGCCTTGCTGTGATAATGCTTTTGTAGCTAAAAATTGAGGTTTTGCAAACATACACACTCTTGAATGAGGCTTAGAAAAACAGACATTTCTCCCAATTACTGGGCTGCCTCCCTTCCATACATGCACTAGTGTGACTGACAGGTATTACTACAACAGAGCTAATAATATGTACCAGTTAACTTCAAGTGGTGCTACAATATGCTCACAACTGTGTGTTGATTTTGCATGACTACTATTGCATTTTAAACTAAACATATCTAAGATCACCCTCTCTCTTACCTATCTGTAACAGTAACTACATGGGACTTCAAGGGATATCTTGCTTGTCCTTGTGGCTCCTTAATTTCAAGACGGTTTTTAGATGAAATGTATTTTTTCTTGCATATGTTTTAAATAAAATGTATGGTTTAAGTGATACAGCTATGTGAAGGACAAAAATGTAAACAATATTGTGAAAACTTGCAGGAGAATATTAAATAGAAACAGTGTCTTGCAGAGTTCCAGCACTTCATAAATATTTAAATAATAGCCATAAATATTTAGCCCTACCCAAACTATGGTTTATTACTTCGTATTCATCTTTCTATTAAGTGATATGATAAAACTGCTGAAGCGGAGCTAGGGTTTTCTTTTACCCAATCACTGACAACTGTTCCCCAGCTCTAAATGCTGAATGACTACCAGTGCAGAAACTTAGGAAATCTGCTTGCTGTCATGGGGTTAACTAAATACAAGTGTTTAAATTGCTGCCATATCAGCACCAGTTCTGCTGGGATTCAGTGGAACTCTCTCCTTGCTCTAGGCATAAGATCCATTACGAACTTTTTTCCATTTAAAAAACACAAACATCTAGCTGGAAAATCTTTTAATTTGTGTGATTCTGTTTGTGGCTTGTGATATTTCCGAAATCTAGACTGCTGGCTTTGCTGAATTGTTAGGCTGCCTTTTGTGAGTATACTAGAGAACTTAAAACATGAAAGGTAGCTCTATGTTTCTGTACGCATTCAACACACCACCACCCCCATTTCATCTTTGAGGGCCAAAGAGGAAGAGAGAATGTTACTTTCTGTAACAGTCAACAGCTGATCCTAAGGTTCTGCAACCGTAAGAGAAAACTAATATCCATGTCTTGCTAGATCCTTACTCTTGAATTACAATGCATGCCAAATTTTAATATATTTTAAAACTAGCATGAGCTAGATGTACATTTAGCTTTTTTAAGTCTTTCATATTTCTGTCTTCTAACTTCAGATTTATTCCAGCAGCCTAGTTAAGATAGAGATTTTAAAGAAGCTAAATCCTGTATACTGTTGAGGAAGCATAAAGTGGCCAAGTTGTTTTAAAGAACAGATCCTCATTCATCTGCTATTAAATTGAGTTCATGCATTCATTGGTCCATACCTGCCCAGAAAAAATAGTGGTAGGGCAGCTGTCATGTAGAAAATGGGTTGTATTTTCTTAACACTGTAAGAAAACAAACTGAACAGGAGCTGGTATTTCCTGAAGACCCATTCAGTATGTTTAAGATTGGTGGTGTATGCATAACTAGAAATAAAGGAGTTGGTGATCACATCAGTTCTTCTCTCTAAAAATAAATCAACAGACAATTTTGTTATTAAACCTTTATTTATAGAAAAATCCTAGTTTTCATTATGTAAACCAAGTAGCACTATCTGGTGTAAAACTAACCTATTTTCATCAGAACATACAGTATTATATATGACCATATTAAAGTGTCACATAATTAAAAGGAAATATTTTGCTATTGCCTTAAGGGTGACATTACTTTTAAAATCTAAATAAATATAAAAGCATGTCTTGAGTTTTTGTTGTTGTATATTTAGAAATCTAGCTGTAATCTGTCATGTAACTCAGTATAAACCTATATTGGTTATAATAAATATGTTGAACTAGGCACTTGCACTCTTTTCATATTGTGGAAAATCTTGATATTTTCTCTGCACTGAAAACCTGTTGGTTAAGTGGATGGGTCAGCATGTCGTGAGACTTTATTGCACAAAAATCAAATTTCTCCACCAGAGAGAACAATTTTATATCATGTCTTTTCTGTCTGTTCTATGCAAGCTATTACTCCATTGTGGCGTTTTTTTGTTTGGTGGGGGATTTTTTGTTTGGTAGTTTTTGAGCTTGGCTGGAATAAAATACAGCAAAAAAGACCAAAGGATCAAACTTTTTAATCTATGTTGTAGGCTGCGAAGACCTTGTATCAAGACAACATGGTAATGGAACATTACTGCTCTGACTTGATGGTGTTTTATGTTTGGGGTTGGTTTTGTTTTTGGTAGTAGGAAGTAAAATAACTTGCAAGTGGAGCAGGATCAAGTCTTTCATATGTAGTCTGGCAGAGTCTCAGCACTGTATCTGTTTGCTGCCTTCAAAAAAAAAAAAAAAATTCAGGGAGTCACTGTTATTTCATATACTGTCTGTCTTATCCCTTGATGCCTTGATGTCCCTGCTAGGCTTTACTGACTGTCCCATAATGCTGCATAAACCTGCAGTCAGTATATAGAAAAGGTATTTGGCTTTTTCACAACCTAATATGTCTTTTTGCTTCCTGTAGAGCCACTTTCATAACAATTATGTGGTGTCATGCTATGTTCCAACTTAGCCTGTAATATGATAACTTGCAACCCAGGCATGTAGCACTAGTCCTTTGTACGGTCTTGCCATGTTGGACTATTGGGTGCTTCCGTAGCTTCCCTTCTGTATAGACAACAAATGTTTAAAAGATTAATAAATACCCTTAATCTTACTGTGCCAGCAAGAATAAGCACAATTTGACAATGCTAAATTCCATGGAGGTATGTTTATGAAATTAATTATATGTTACTAAATACAGTAACGCTGGGAAAAAAACCCTAAACAAATCTGCCATTGAAAGATGATTACATGGCTGCTCCTGACTGTGTTTGGATTTACTTTGCTATCAGCACTGTGACACTGCCATAAAAAACCCACCAGTTGAAGATAAGAACGATCTTGTTTGCCTTTCATAATCACTGTGGAGATAGACGAGATGAACTACCGGAAGAAAACATTGCTGTGTTACAGTGGTGTCAAAAAGATCTCTGGTGAGTGGGTTCCTGTAAGGCTTCCAGATACTTTGTGGTTCTGCAAACTTGGTTAGTCAAGTAATGACACTGTACTATGAAATCACTCGGATAAAGTTAGGCAGTCAGGGAATATGAGGTAGAAGCCAGATCTTCCTTCCTAGCATTTGTACCTTCTTTCCTCATGAGAACAAACTTCAATAGGACTAGTTAACAAGAGTACTTGCAGTATTCTACTTTACTAGGTTATGCTTCTAGTTTCTAGCTCCTGAAGGTAGACTTTGAACTCTAAAATCTGCAAGACAGGTGAATCGCACACTAAAGGTTAATGTCAAAGGTGTGGGGTCCTGAAATAAAAAAAATTCTGGTTCATTAGATTGCAGATTGGCTTCAGGGCAGAAAACAAAGACTAACCATAAATAGAATGTTTTTCTAAAGACAAGGCTGCTTGGAATAAATCTTTTTTATCTATTAGTTTTTAAAAAGTAGAGGAGACTTGCATTTTTAACTCCTTGCTATTGAAGTACCAGTCTTACTATGTACCTTTCTGTCTTTAATACAGGGGCTGGATCAACAGAGTTTAGACCCAAAGTAGCAGTTAATGCTTGAAATGCAAAATTTTGGATGCTTGCCTCTACAGCAGAAGTCCCTGTGCACCTTAAGGAGATGCTCTATGTGGCTGGTGCTTGGGCTTCTGCAGAATAACTGCCCTTTCTCCATACACAGTAATTCATCTGGTACACAAGGCCCAAGTTGCTTACATCAGTTGTTATCCTGCTGATATTTGTGTGGTTACAGTGTATATGTAAAAGGTTTCCTAGTCCTGCATGGAACAAGTCCTCTCTAGGAACTGGCCTGTTAGACAGTCATTTCCTCAATAGACCCTTAAGCTGTGGAGTTACTGAAATTTACCACCACATGCAGCTCTGAGCCAGTTTTGTGCTTTGCTATGTGGATGCATAAAGTCTCCTTGTTATTGCTTAATTCTTCATACTCGAGGGAAGGTGATCAGAGAGGCCAGTGGGTCGATCAGGAGCTACAGAAAAATGAGGTACACAAGCGAGGTGGGTTTAGAAGCCATAGACAGGCCATGTGGTGTATATTTATGAGGAACGAGCAGGGAGCAGAACATGTGCATATTAACTTTTGTTATCTGCTATGCACAGGACAGCTTTGTTGAGATCAGTTGGAAAATACTCATAATATGTGCATAATTGGTTTATGGAGGAAATTGGGCACTTAAATGCATGACTAAGCTGGGACTTTGAGACACAGATTGCCAATGTAACTTTAATGGATAGTAGAATACTCTTCCTGTGGTGGCTTACAAAGCTGTTTTCAGAAAGTATGGAGCCACCGATAAAGCTAGCTTTGGTTTCAGCAGTTGCAGACTGATGGCACATATATGCTTGGAAGATGAGATGGCTTCCCCCCACCCTGATGAATGTGAGGTTGCAGATGTTCTAACTGCTGAGGCCTGCTGCACCCAATGCTACCTCCATGGAACACAAAACAAAACTTAGAGTTAATACAAAATAGCAGTAGTAAAAGGGTATTTGCCTTTGGTCCACTGTGCTGCTAAAACTTCAGGGAAATTAACTAGATCCATCTGATATTCAGCTTCCTGGTGTTGGGAGAGAATGGATGGGTTGGAGCTGAAAGGTCATGAAGACTTCCTTGTGCCTGAGGAGGTTTGAGCAATGTTCTCCTGGACTCTCTGCAGGCTGAGGTGCCAGAAGGTCACCATGGCTGCACCAGATTTCTCCCAATGCTATGTAGATAAAGGAAACATGAAAGAAAACAGTGAAAGCACTTTGAGGAGGCAGGAACATTACTAGTGTGTGTTCTTGTGCCAAAAAAGCTCCCAACTTGAGGTGCTTGATACTGAACTAGGACTGCTGTCCTCACCTGGCAATTTATAGATGAGCAAACTCATGTTATAATAATAAAAAACCTGCCCTTTCAGGGAGAGGGGGGGTACAAGGGCACCCATGGCGTGGTATGCTTTGGCCTCTGCATCACCTAAACCCAGCCCTAACTGGCTTACCAAGCGTTGCAGTATGGCTACTGAACACCGTGGCTGTCACTTGTTCCATACATCCTGTTTCTGTGCATCCCATTAGCGTGACCAAAATCCTAAAATGTTAGCCAAAAACATCGTTCAAATGGGAGGAAGTTCTCTTAACCTAGTTTTAATCTCGTTTAGAAAAGAGTAGTAACAGATGGACAACAACTTTGAGGTGTCTGTTGAGATGTCTACAGTAAATTACTCAAGAAATCAAGGCCACAAAGCTGTATTGAAACTACTCAGTGGACTTTTTTTTTAATGAAAACAATGTAAATGGGAAGAATATTCTCTTTATAACAAATTTTAAGTTTCTTCTGATATTTGCATATAAATCCTAACTGAACAAAATCAAGGTGGTTATTACTAAGGGCACACCCTAATTCAGAGGCAAAAAAAAAGAATTATGTCTTTTAATGTTTTAATATATATGTATATATTTAGACCTTCATCTTAAGTAATGTGGAAGGAAATAATCTGTTCTTTTAAAGTGCAATTAGTATGATTGCTCTGGCTTACTGGAAGTTAAAAAAAAAAGGACTTAAAATCTACATTTAAACTACTGAGAGAATTTGGTGTGCTTTTAAAGCTGACATTGGCCTGTACAAGTGGCTGACTAACTTCAGATTCTTCATCAAAGAGCTAGAAAAAGTGTTTGGTTGCAGAATTTTTCTTTTTTTATATAATAGTGTATTTACATGCATCTGATGTTGCTCGTGCTTAAGAAAGACATGTACATTTTATACAACCTACTGAGCTGAGTCTAAAAGTGTACGAAGACTATACTGATAACCACTAATTAATCTCTTCACAGTGAGCTGTCCGAAATTAAGGGTTTGTATATCTGGCAAAACAATGGCACTTATTCTAGACAGAAATCTATTTTTAAAAAATTGATGAAATATATGTAAGTTTGAAAGTCCAGTCTCAACATGAGCTGAAGCTGCATATTAATGGTGAAAGTAATATGCTTTTAAATGCAGTTACTCACATTTACCCTTGTAGTCTCTACCACCAGGAAATATTAAAACCTGACTCAATACCTCTGAGGGTGTGATACAAGCTTGAAAATATAATTCAAATGTAAGGCTTACGGTCCTTCATTAATGCATGCTAATGTGACCTTGCTGCATAATGGCATACAAGGAAGGCTTTTAACATCACCTTTGAAAATGCATTTGAAATGGTTATTCTCTCTGCTGCGTAACATCCAGTGAACTAGGGTATCTCTTGCTTGCATAGAATGGTGTTTACTGGTGTTCAGATAAGGCTGTTGGTACATGGGGAAAAGTTGCTAGACGTGTGTTTGTATTAATAAATGATTCTTAAATACCAGTCCTTCTATGTTTTAGATCATTTTCTTGCCAGGAGATGGAGGTCCCATCAGCCTGTTGTACATGTCCTCACCTTTGCCATGAGTGTATGTCTCACAGAGATGGCAGTTTTCAGTAACAATGTTCCCCGTGTCACTTTAATCAAGAGGTTTCACAGTGTTATCTTGCTGTCTTGTTCCAGGCTCCAGCCAAAAAGCTGTGAAAATAGGAAGCACTGAAAGAGACAGTTTATAGGACAGGGTAAAATTTTCTTTGGTTAAGCCACTTCCTTTTCCTTGTCACCTGCTTTATTCTGCCCTGTTACTCTACTGCCCACTAAATTTCTTAGAAATATATTTACATTCAGTATTTGGGTCAGTGTTCTCTCTTAGTTCTTAGAAATTAATACAACATATTAAAAATTCCTTCTTTCCTTTGAAGCTTGTATATTGATTAACCAACCGCAAATCCCCTCTTTACTGGTTTTTGTATGACATAACCATTTAGTGAGCAGAGTCTAGTCCCTTTTACAATCTTAGTCTTTTAAAAATTGTGCAATATATTTTCTCTTAAATACCTAATGCTGATAGTCACCCTTCCAAATCTGCCTACCTGACAAGGCAACTATTTTCTGTTTGTGGTATTTTATGCAAAATTAACAGAATTAGACAGTAATTCAAAGTTAAGCTAATGGAAGAGCAAACTTAATTGCATAAGGAGTTATAGGGAAAGGAACAGAAAGAGGCAGATTGGTTGGGATAAGTTTACTCAAAAGCCAAGAGGCTGATAAATATGAAAAAAACAAAGTAGCACTTAACGCAATGGGAGAGTCAGGAGAACGGCCTTGGAATAGAAGATGTTTTGGATGTCTTTCCTTGTGAGTCAAATCATTTGTGTTTAGAAGTGTGTGTATGTGGTGGAAAACAGGCAGGGAGAAGGAAAGGATAATTTCATTATCCCTTTGAAAAGGATTTCAATATATGTATAGTATTATTCAAGCAGTTTATTTTCTGTGCTAATGGCTATTTAGCTTGAGTTTCCACTGTCTAACTAATGTGCTCAAAGCCTATATTAAACATCTCTGTTCCTTAATGCTTCAGGAATGCCTGAGTTACAGATTTTATTTTATGTTGATATTTTGGTTGGGAAAGAGATTTTTCTGAGAGCGTTGTTGCTCTTGTTTTCTCTGATGGAAGTAATTATGGTGGTATAGAAAGGATGCAATTCATGGTGTAGATTTTTAGTATCTTACACTGATTATGGGTAGATGCTATATTGTTCATTCCAAATAAGGAATTTCAGGTTTCAAACTGGAAAAAAAAAAAAAGGAGGATCCTTTAGGCTTTGAAGTCATTCTTCAGGCTCTGAAGGCCTTTATAACCTAGTTTTCTTCTGCCTGGGACTGGAAATAACATATATGAATAAAATCTAGTTTTTCTCATCGTGTTGAAATTTGAGACTAGATCATCTGGTTTTAGTTTTGGTTACACATTAAAGCTAATGGTAAAAATTAGGGACTAAAGTTGCTAATAAAGGTTACCTAAGAAGTTGTTATTGATGTCCTGAATGTGAGATGCCCACATTCTGAGCTAATGTTAGGGCTCCTCAACGCAGGTATTTCTAACCTGCACAGTCCTGCTGGGCTGCAGGGAATGTGTTTAACGTAAAAGACATTTACATAATACCTTTAAACATGCATCAAGGCAGGGGAGATCAGACCAAACACACACTTTTTGGGAGAGCAATTTCCTTTTATTTAAAGGAAATTATACTCCTAGTATTTCTCCTTGACCCGTTTTTTTTCCAGCTGCAGACAGAATAAAAACTGCTGTGCTTTCCTGGGAAACACAAGGAGAGGGGTTAGTATTTGGTAGGGAATCTGATCCGGTGAGCAGCTACGCATTTGCAATTCAAATAAAACACTTCTTCCATGCCCAAAATACACTGTCATGTACATACACTTAGCTCTTTACAGATCATAGAATTGGCAGATTTATTGAAGTAATCTGTCATCCAGATCTTGTTAAGATTCAGAAGAAGAGAGAGTAGTCGGCGTAAAGTGTCATGGTTACTCTGACAACAGCACCAAAATAAACACACAGATGGACAATGTACTAGCCCTTTTTTTTAAATACCAGTTCTGCATGGAATATGAATTATTAGCTGTGTCATGGTGTGCCATTTTCTTTCACTGTTTAAGCACATTGAATTGTTAGACACGCTTTTGCAGCCTAGCAAGTCTACAAGATGCATAAGCCTGTTCTGTTGCTGATATAAAGATGAATTGCAGATTGTCACTGGGGAAAAAAAAAGCTTGCCTGTTATCATAAAAATATGTGTATTGATCAAAACACTACTTATTTACAGGTATGTAGATGTTATTCAGATTTTCACAGCAACATAACAGCTTACTGAAAATTCACCACAACGCAGCGGGGAATGTTCACTGTAGATGTTTTACACGGCTTTGTCCTTAAATTCACACAGAGGGAAAACCACGCGTGCAGGAACGTCCTTCCTCAGTAGTAATAACTAATGGCCACTTAGTTCGTGAGCAACTCAAGCAAGCGGGTTACCCACTTAAGGCTTGGATTTACTAACGCTGGACCGCAGCTCAGCTCTTCCCTCATGCCTCCGCCATCTCGCTCATGGCCACATCTCCTCCATTCTACAATTGTTTTTCTTATCTTTGCCTCTTCCGCTTACTTCCCTGTGCGCGCTCGGCCCGAGGCAGGCCCCGGCCTGCTTGGAAACCTCTGGCGAAAGATGTTGCACAACGTAGCTGGTAAATCACGGAGCCGCTTCGTTTATCTCCTTCCTGCAAGTCACTGCTGGCTCTCACAGCGGGCGCACCCCAGCCCTTCCAGCGCTCTCAGAGCCTGGACCACATCCCTGAAGTGATTTTTTTTTTTTTGGTAACCGCCAACAACGCAACTCCCTCGGCCTTTTGTCCCAGGTCATGTTTTGCTGTTTCCCGCACCTGTTGCTCTTTGTCTCGGGAGACGTGGGGCAAACCCGACCCTTTCCATTCCCTCGTAATGGCTGTGAAGGGTTTCGGGTAGCATTTAAGCCCCCAAAACCCCCGCCTCGTGGAGCGGGTTGGGGGACCCCCCCCCCCCCCCCAGGCTGACGGCTGTTGACCACCCGGAGAACCACAGGGCACGAAGAGAGGCGGGGTCAGCCCGGCCGGCAGCAGGCTACACGCGTGGGCCGCCACAGA
>NW_010972775.1:12487085-12487301 GCF_000737465.1 Haliaeetus leucocephalus
TCGGCCGCGGGCGGGCGGGCGGAAGAGGAAGCGTCGGCTGTCCGGGAGCCGGCGGCAGCGGAAGGCTCGGTGGCGGGCGTGGGGAGCCCGAGCCCAGCCCAGGCCCTTCCCCGAGCAGCGGGCGGCGGCGGAAGACGATGATGAGGGCCGCCGGGCTGCTGTGGGCCGCGCTGTGGGGCCTGCTGCTCCCGCCGGTAAGGGGCTGCGCTGCGCTGC
>NW_010972775.1:12487388-12509926 GCF_000737465.1 Haliaeetus leucocephalus
GGGGCCGGTGGGGCCGCCCGCCGCTCCCCCTCCTCTGCTCGGCCGAGGGGTTTCCTCTGTTCTCCTTATCCCCCGGTTCCACCGTTCCCCGAAGGACCCCGACCGCCGCGGGCAGGGTCCGGTCCGCGTAGCTCTCGCCTCCTCCGGCCGGACTGGTGCGTGCCCCCGCCGCCAAACGCCTCCGGGGCGGTTTCGGGCCTGCCTTGGGCGAGGACCCTCGGTCCTCCCCCCCCCCCCAAGTCCCTACTCTCTCCCCCGTGCCCGGGGAGCACAGGCCGTACCCGGGCTCCGGTCACGCGTCGGTGGGTTTGGATAACAAGTCTCCGGGGTGCCTGTGTAGATAAACGCTGATGTTGTTTGTAGAGGTATTTAAATTAGGGTGCTGGGGAAGGGGGGAAGCTCGCGGTGCGCGTAGGTGTTGGCTTTTGGCATGTTCATCTTAAGTGCCATTTTGGTTCCTGTGTGGGACATCTTTGCAGCTTCTCTCTGCGCACAGGTGTATATTGCTGTGGAAATCTGGTAGATTGCTTTCTGCCTAATAGAGTAGTGTGGTGGGTTGCCCCTGCCTGGGGGCCAGGTGCCCACCAAAGCTGCTCTATCACTCCCCTCCTCAGCTGGACAGGGGAGAGAAAATAAAACAAAGGGCTCATGGATCGAGATAAGGATGGGAAGAGATCACTCAACAGATTACTGTCACAGGCAAAACAGACTCGACTTAATTTATTGCCAATCAACCAGAGCAGGGTAATGAGAAATAAAACCAAATCTTTAAAAAACCTCCCCCCACTTCTTCCCAGGCACAGCTTCACTCCTGAATTCTCTACCTATCCCCTGCCAGTGGCGCAGGAGGATGGGGAGTGGGGGTTACGATTAGTTCATCACACATTGTCTTTGCTGCTTCATCCTCCTCAGGGGGAGGACTCCTCACACTCTTCCCCTGCTCCGGTGTGGGGTCCCTCCCACGGGAGACAGTCCTCCACGAACTTCTCCAACGTGAGTCCTTCCCACGGGCTGCAGTTCTTCATGAACTGCTCCAGCATGGGTCCCTTTCATGGCATGCAGTCCTTCAGAAGCACACTGCTCCAGCATGGGTCCCCTGCGGGGTCACAAGTCCTGCCAGCAAACCTGCTCCAGTGTGGGCTTCTCTCTCCAGGGGTGCACAGGTCCTGCCGGGAGCCTGCTCCAATGTGGGCTTCCTTCGGGGTCACAGCCTCCTTTGGGCATCCACCTGCTACTGTGTGGGGTCCTCCATGGGCTGCAGGTGGATATCTGCTCCGCTGTGGACCTCCCTGGACTGCAGGGGGACAGCCTGCCTCACCAGGGTCTTCACCACAGGCTGCAGGGGAATCTCTGCTCCAGCGCCTGGAGCATCTCCTCCTCCTCCTTCACTGACCTTGGTGTCTGCAGGGTTGTTTCTCTTACGTGTTCTCACTCATCTCTCCAGCTGAAGTTTCTGTGCCCACTGCAACTTTTTTCCCTTCTTAAATATGTTATCACAGAGGCGCTACAACTATTGCTGATGGGCTTGGCCTTGGCTAGTGGTGAGTCTGTCTTGGAGCCAGCTGGTACTGGCTCCATGGGACATAGGGGAAGCTTCTAGCAGCTTCTCACAGAAGCCACCCCTGTAACTCCCCTGCCGCTACCAAAACCTTGCCACACAAACCCAATACAAGTAGTGAAATGGGGAAGCCAGAAGCCTCTGTGATCTTCTGAAGCAGTGTGAAGGGCATATCTGCATTCCACTAAGTCGTTTTGTTGTTGGGGTTTTCTTGTTTGTTTGCTTGGTTTTTAACATAATTTTTACCTTGTTTTGGTAAGGCAGGATGCAGAGTACTTTCCTGTGTAGGAAGTCACCACTGGATATGCTCAACAGCAGGTGCACAGCGCAGTTTGTTAATGCCTTGAGAATTTTTTTGGGTGAAGTAGCTACGAAGTACTCCCTCACTGTTTGTGAGTCCCATGTAGCTGTCGTTAGTTGTGTTGGGGTTTTCTGAAGAGTAGCTTTGCTCCTTAACCCAGTGGTTTGCTGCTGCTGACAGGGGAAGGGGCTTCTCCTGCCCTCCTGTAAGACTTCAGGCCCTGTGTCCTGCCTCCTCCTTTGCTCTACAAATGCAGGTGTAGTAGTGGTGAGTTTTAGACCAGGCCATTCAGCCTCAAGAACAGTATCCTGAGACTAACAGCGTGGGGAGTTAGCTCTCGGGAAGGTACTAGGTTTTCAGGGAAGGACCACTGCTGCTCTCTGGGCACACGCACTGGTTCCCCTGGGTCGCAGTGTCCGGAGGGAGGGACGGTTTGCGTGTGTGTCACAGGGATGCTGGCAGAACTACGAAACAATGCTTGTTATGTTCATGGCTATTTTTTTCCCTACCTTTTTAGGTTTCTGTGAGGTTTATGTTGTTACTTGCTACGTACAAAATACCTTCTCGCTGTTCTGTAGCTTTGTGTTTCTTCTGTGTCTTATCTAGATGCTAACTGTGATGGGTATTGTAAATATAGGATTGGTTTGGTCTCTGTGTCCACTGGTTCATATAACTTCCAGTATTCTAGGTGGTGGGGTTACTGGTGTACTCCAAAGCTTAACAGTCAGCCCAAGGTTATATCCCTGCAGTGACAGGGATGTGTTAGGAAAAATAAGGATTAGGAGACGTTGTCTTCTCTGTCAAAGATAAAGAATTATACAATAAAAGTTTAAAGGTGGTAAAGGGAGGAAATATAATGAGGGAATCATCTGTCAAAAATAGGAAGAAATTTGTTTGAAGGTGAGAGGCCATTGGCAATTGTTTGAACCTGAAGTGAAAGCAGGAGATGATGCCCCTTTAGGTAGGGACAGCTGTCACACCTCTTCTCCGCATGGGAACGTTTTTATGCTGGAGCAAGGCAGCCTATGGAAGCAGGTGAATCTTTTCATGAGCAGTTTTGTGGACACACTCTTAGTCTTCTACTTAAGTAACAAGATTGAAAATGTGCTCAGTAAGAAATTTTTACTTTGCACATATGCTGAGAGTAAGATTTGTTTTGTACACTTCAGTGGCACAGCTGACTGCAAGGTCACGTACCCAAACTGGCAGCCCTTGTCTGTTGTGAAAGAAGGATACTGAAGCAATTGGAAAATAATAAAAGTTCAGGTGGATGCAACAGGATTTCAGTGGGGGTGTTCCAAGTGAGGTGTAGCATGTAGTGTTTCTCTTCATTTTTGACTTCTAAATGCTGTCTTTAGAGCTCAGCAGTGAATACGTGAGGGTAAACGTCATGCTCTGGTCCTCCCTCCCCCCACCTCACGAGAAAGAATTGTGTTCCCTGATTCATCCCCAGAGAAGGGAAGCTTGCCAAACAAAACCTGCGTATCAAATAAGCAAGTAGTCACTCCTTCTAGGTAGACTTACACTTGTGTAGCATTAACACTTGATTTCCTGGAACCCAGAAAACACTTACTATTCTACTTTGTGAAGCAGAAAGAGCTTTTAATGGATGGAAACATCGGGGTTTTGCACCTTTTGGAAGTCCTTATTGCTTTTAATTTGCCATTAGTTTGTACTTTTAGGTGACTGCGCTTAAGAGGGAAGCTTGATAACTTTTGTGCTGATCATAAATCATGAAACAACTTATTTTACCTGACAGCTGAAGAACTGTTATATGTTAAACAGTTAATGTGCTCAGGCCCTTTGACACAGTTCTCCCATCAGATGTTCATGTGCTATGGCCAATATAATGGATTCCTCTGAAGAAGGTTTTTTGCTATTCAAACCAGGCAGACGTAAACCTCTGAAACAATATTGTCACATGTTTTTCTTTTCTCTGTAGTTCTCACTGCAGAATACTGATACACTAGCCTTAGGAAAAATGCCTCTATAGCACTGTTAATGATTAGCATTGTATATTTGACAAATATTTGGGCTTTCCCCCCTTACCCATGCCTACTTCTAGCTTAATATATCTATGTTCTTTCAGACAAACCTGGAATTTACAACAGAATTTAATTTTTTTTAATCTCTTCATACTTCCTAATATTGAGGTCAGTTTCTCTCAAGAAAAAGTCAAAATGAGATCATCTCCCAGTTTTCCTTAAGGTGACACTTCTTTGAGATACAAATGATACTTACTTGTTTTCGCTACTTTGCAGCTGTAGCTACATCTAGTCCTTAGTCTGTTCATTTATCTACTTAGATACCTGGCCTTTATTAGTATATTAATGCTTGGGGAGAAGTATATATCCCTAAAATTATCAGAAGTTTTAAAATTCATATGTATTAGTAAATAACAGAAATCGTAATATGTGAGGCACTCTGAGGGTACTCTTAAGAGACACCAGTATTTCCTTAACTACGCAAGTTCTTCTTCTTAAGAGATTTAGTTGATCTCTTTGTGTTTACAGTTATTTGATAAAAAATATTCTAGGAATTGCCATATAAGACCTTTATTAGTAGGGGAAATTCTAGATTCTGCAAGGAGGGAAAGACTTTAATCCACTTTTCCATGTACTGTTTTAATTGCTTTCTATGTAAAATTTTACACTTTTGGAAAGTACAGAATAAAGAATCTGAAATCATTTGCCTAGGTTTCTTGATGAGATTCTGTTTGGTGACATGAACTGTACATGTAACAAATACATTGTATTTGAAATGAGGATAAGCAGCATTATGCAGTGACTAGATTCTTACTAGTTTTCCATCTTGCTCTCAAGCTACCCATCTCTCATGGACTCAATCATTATATAAAATAATTAATTGAATAAATTCCTTTTCTTCGAACAGCTCTTTTTCTTCCTAACAGCTTTTTAGAAGAATGCCTGTATACTGATATTCTGAACTTTGTTTAATTCAGAACACCCTGGTTTATTGCAGGTAACTGCAGATGAGGGGATCCTGCATGCTTCTGGAAGTGGTGTACCACCAGTAACGAAGGATTACTGCATAATTTACAATTCTCATTGGATATCTCTTCCAAAGAGCCTGGACAATGCTGTAAGTAGTTTATAATCATACTGCCTAAGAAAACTAGAATGCAGAATGAATTTGGGTCAGCTATAAGTGGTCTTCAAAATCTTGAGTTAAATAGGTGCTACAATGAATATTTACCTTTTTGGGTCATGTCCGCCCCCCCCCCAAATATCTGTAGCAAACATTTCTATACTTTAGAAAGTCAGCTTCTAAAGTTTACAAAGATCATGCTCTCTCTATGCTTAGAATCGGTTTCAAATATGTTTACATACTCATCTGATATTGTTAGTTTTTTTCTTCAGGTGTTGTCAGTATGTCTGAGTTTTAGATTTGGGTGTGAAACTTCTGTTTATTTGTTGACAAAAATGTTGTAAACTTGTGAAACGGATTTCTTATATTGGTTCATCAGTTTGATCTTCTGTTTAATTATCTTGAAAATGTGGTGGAATAGGAGATTATGTGGAATGTATCATCACGCTGTTATCTTTTGAGTGTATTTCTTTGAGCCAAACTAGGGTGTGAAGCATAAACAAATTTTCTTTAGGGACTCTTCATATAAACAGGAAATACTTTGTGTTTGGAAGTGATCAAGGCACTCTTCTCTCTTTTCCCTCCTGTCATTCATTAGCAGGTTAACTCAATGTAAAACAGAGTAAAAATCATTTGTCTGCCCCAAACATCTTTGCTGTGCTACTTTGGCCACTGGAATGTCTTGACCAAAGAAAACTGATGATAATTTAAAAATAATTGTCAATATGAAATTGAACTTTGAAATAAGGATACAAGTTGGGTTTTTTTTTTTTTTTTATTCTTTTGTAACAAGTAGTATGTTATCAACCTCACCAACTGTTTTTGAACAAGTATTATACTTCAGAACTCTGGGTATGTTGTATCCTTCAGTGTTCTTTTGGCTTGTGAAGCCTGGAAATATCACAGACTGTACTCTGGATTCCCCAGAACTGCAAGCAGTGATTTTACTATATAACCAGTTTCTTACATTTAAATTACAGCAACAACTGCTGTGAAATTGCATTTAGAAACAGCCAGATATTTTGGCTGTATGCTGCTCTAAATGTCCCTCAGTACTGCAGGCTGCAGAAACTGCTGCTCTGATTTTATATTCCTGAATTAATGATTCCCTTCTGTTACACCACTTTCTGGCAAACCTCAAATTAGGGAGCATAGTAGTCTTCTAGATGAGTTTGCAGTATCAAATTTCCTACTTTTATCATGTTCTTTTTCTCTCTGCAGACTTCCAGGACTCTGGAAAACCTGACTTCTACAGTACTTTGCAGTTCTTCTGAAGTTCCTTCTGGCTTAATGAAGGACAAAGCAGTTGTAGTGATGAGAGGAAACTGCACTTCTTTGGAGAAAGCAAGAATTGCACAAAGTTTGGGTGCTAAAATGCTGTTGATTGCCAGTAAACCTAGGCTGGTAAGTTACAACATATAGTTTTCTTCTGTAGTGAAATAGTGTCTTACCTATTTGGTCCGATGCAGTGTTGTGCAGGGTTAGCTGAGAGAAACCCCAACAGCAGAGGACCCTGGCAACGTGTGGGATTCCAGCATGAGTCATTAACCTTCCCCACAGAGTGCTGCGTTGGTGCGACTGCTGTTCCTGAGACAGAGGGTCGTTCCAAGTTAGCTCTGTGCAATGCTGTGTTATGTCATCTAAAAGTATCTACAGCTGAATTGTATTTTTAATCTGCTCTTTGTATCTTTAATCATGTTTCTGAATGCAAATGCTTATCTTTGTCATTCCCTAATTTGAGTGTACTCTGAACTCCCTGTAATCTTAGGTGATACTGTTTTAGACACACGTGACAAAAATAAGCTAGGAAAATGTAATCCAAAATTGGAAATTAAAAAAGGCATTTTGAGGTACCTTTACAGGTACTTCTGTTGCTTTTTTGTTCTTACAGCAGCAGTATGCATGTACAAATTTTGCAATTTATGAATTTGTGTGATTATCATGAAAAGTTAATCTTGTTTTAAAAGCATAGAGAATAAAACCAGTTTTGATTATCCCTTGTTATACTATAAAAACACAAGAACTTTATGAATCCAGATGTGTTGGTAGTATCACCTGCTTTGATTTAAGTACATCTGTCTTCATTAATCTTTTGCAAAAGGTGATGAATGAGCACTTTTTTTTTTGCTACACGTATACTGGAATTTAAAGGATAATCTGCTTTTGGGGATCTAACCTGCTTTGCAAATAGGCTCAACATACTTATTGACACTTTCTCTTTTAGTCTCCTCTTTCAGATAACAAGACTGATTTTGAAGATGTAACTCTTCCAGTTGCTCTTATAAGATACAATGACATAGTAGATATGCAGCTGGTAAGTAATAAACTTCAACATGTTATGGTTTGTATAAACTTAAGTTTTTGGACAAATAGATAAAATAATTTCAGGTCAGATCTGGATGTCTGTGTGATTTGAATGTGCATAGATACTGCTTTCAGTTTCATGGGAGAGGATGGATATTAAGTCATGGAAGTCCTAGTCTTCCTAATTCAGGTTAATTTGAGAGAATGATTAATTAGAAAACTAAGAATGGGAAACGTAATACCTAACTGGAGGGAGGGTAATCTTAGAAGTCTTGCTGGTAAACAAGATAAGCAGCCTTCCAGTAGACTTGTATGCAGTTGCAGTGGCCTGACATACGTCAGGAGCTATAGCCTGAGCGAGCTGTTCCTTTAGCACAGACAGTAGAACAGTTGAACTTGTACCTACTGGCATATCTTTCAGGCAAGCAGTACCTTATCAGGTTGGATCTTGAGGAAGGTGTGAGGGTTTTTTTTGTCTTTGCCAGATGATGATCACTCTCTTTTACAGCATGACAGCATCTGTTACAGAGCAGTTAGGCAGTATAGTTCGAGTTTCTGCTGATGAGTTCACGGTGAGATGCCAAGCGTTTGTCATTAAAATGCGTCAGTTGTGGTATCTCCTACACTTTATAAGCAGTGGAGTTTGTTTTGGGGGTATTTGGAGTTTGTTTTCCTTGACATGTAATATTAGGATACAGAATATTGCAGAGGGTTTTAAAGAAAATAGTATCTTTTCTTCAGTGTGGCCTTTTCTGTTGTTATTGTTGTTTTGTTTTTTATTTGGTGTTAAATAGCTTTGCTAGGCAGGAGTTGCACTGCACGTGTTTTTCTGTGAATAGCAGAGGCTAGTGCTGACCTGTGTAGTCTTAGCTTCTTGGATTGAATTTGCAAGCTCACTTCACCATTTCTGCTCTTAATCTTCAGAGCTGCCATGGGAGGTTGTCTTTGGTAAGTATGCAAACTGAAACGGTGCCTAGATGTATAGGACTTTGGTTGTTTACTGTCTGTTCCCATTAAAGATTGGTTCTTGCCGAGCACTGACATGACTGAAGGTTTGTGATGACTATCCTCAATCTGCTGTAGTCTTGATGAATACTGTGTTTTGGTTCAGGTTGTCCTCTGTCTTCAAATTTGTTCCTTCAAGTAAGACAAGTAGTGTTTGCTTAGCTGAGTGGTTTAAGATATGTCCTACTAACATGAGAGGGAGCTAGGGCAAGATTAGATCCCTAACTTGTTCTGAATCTTCTCAGCACCACTTTATTGCCTAGTGCTGCTTGGAGTGGTGTCATGTAGAATCACTTCTGTATAACTCTAGTAATCCACCAAAGTAACTTTGCTAGTAGTGTGCCAGGTGATGTCTCATAGTGCTGTTGAATCAAAGAATTCAGTTTTGTCTTAGAATGTGAGTCATGAAAGTAGTGAGGAACACAGCCTAGACTACAAGTGACCCTTTCCTAGTTCTGATGTAGTTTTTGCCAAAGCCTTCTGTCATGTCACTGGCAGCTGTTGTTTTGAATGGCATGTGCTGCTTAGAAGCTGGCAGCCATTGTAGTCTTCCTACTACAGTTGTATTTCTGTTTTAACTCTTTTCAAGGCTTCTAACTTTCTCCTTTTATTTACAAGAGACAGCACCAGTCTGAGGGCAGCTAGTTTGTATAAGCATTCTTTCTACTTTTTGTTAGAAGACTTCATTTCTGTTAGCTTTCACCATTCGAGTCAGGTATAGTACGAGTCCTGATAGTGATAGCAGAGTGTTACAAACCTTCCAGTAAGTGGACAGCTCTCTTGCAGAGTTACCTGATGTGATGTATTTGGTTCTAGTGCTCCCTGTGGTGGAAGTTGAGACTCTGCAAGTTTTTAGTGAAGAGCAGAACAATAGGAACAAAAGGAAACAATCACTCTGGATTCTAATGTGAATTATACTTATAAGATTTATGAAACCTAAAGGGAAAACTCGATTAAGACATGTTGGAATTGAATACTAAAAATGTATAAGCTTTTAGGTTTCTTGGGGTTTTTTGGCGCTTTTTTTGTGTCTGTCTGTGTTTTGGTTTGGGGTTTTGTTTTACGTACAGGATGCTGTAATTTGAATACTTTTTTTTTTCCTTTTTCTAATGTTATGTTCCACTTCATACAACTGCAATGTTTCACTAGAATTTAATTTACTTTCTTGTTTTCTGAACTTCCATAACTTCAGGCAAAGGAATTATTCTGACTTCTTTAGCCTGCAGTAAGGTTAGTATCTGTAATTAGATAATTCAGATGCTGAAATGAATCAGCTTTCTTCACACATGGCCAGTGTATTCCACTACACTACATAGCTTCCCATTCAGTCTCTCCACTGCCAGTTTGATCTTCCTGTAGCCAAACCTGTCTGGTATGTTCATCTCCTCTCCCGCTTGTATCCCACATGCAGGCTGTTAACAAATCTGTTTTACTGCTGCATCTCTGAAGTTGTGTGTTCACTGCAGGATTGCTTTAGATGCCTTGACTGACTTTGACTACAACAGCAAACCTTTCTTTCCTACCACCTTTCATTTCCTGTCAAATTATTATCCTTTCTTTGTTTCTTAAGTCTCACCTTTCAGTCAAATGTAAACATCTTGGTTTTGCTTTCAAGATTTTTGTACAATTCGGTATCAGTTATATCTCCATGTTCCTTCCCATCTTCTTCAGTGTCCTTCAGCTGATTGTTTTCTTTTACTTTGGTCTTAAATTTTTAAAGTAGTGTGAAATTGCTTTCTTTTCTTTTGAATCCATCTCAAATCATGTTCGTGTAAAGCTGCTGTTTACTAACTTTCTGCCACCTTGAGTTTTCACTGTGTCCTGTCTGAAGCATTGTGCCTGTATCTCAACTGTGAGTTTTGTGGTTTCAGGAGCTAGAGGTAGACCTCTGCTGACATGTTGGTGGACCTGTGAGTTTGTATGTAAAGCTGATTGACTCACATAGGCTTTCCTGCAGAGCAGATGTCTTTGATAGTACTTGGTATGTTTGGGGGATGAAAAACACTTGGGCTAGAGGCACAAAAGTGTTGAAAGAATGCAAAGTAGTACCATTTTGCCTTGTGGTATCCATGTATTTCCACAGCAGTAGTAATAGGGTTGTTTTCAAACCTGACCATCCTGAAAGGTAGCATGGAAAGCATTGCTTCTTTACAATGACCAAGGCAAATATGTGGCATGTCTTGTGCAGTAAGTTGAAAACTTGCTCTCAGCATTGTGTAGGTTAAGAGCAGGAAGTCATGATGGGCATCTTATTGGAAAATAGGCGATATAATTTCTTTATTGTCCTTATGAACCAACTTGTATGTTATTTTTCAGATGCTTGGAAATGAAGTTAATGTGACTCTGTATTCACCACCTTTGCCAGAGTTTGATTGCAGTATGGTTGTCATCTTCCTAATTGCTGTGTTTACAGTGGCACTAGGAGGCTATTGGAGTGGAGTAGCAGAACTGTAAGTTTGTTAAACGGAACTGCTTAAATTACGTGGAGTACAAATTTTGTGAAAACTGTCACTATGATCAGTAAGAAATTATGTTCTTTTAGGTTGGTAATTAAAAAGAAGAGAAGATCTAGGTGCAGTAAGCTGCTTTGTCGTGAAATGCTTGAGCACTGCAACCTTTGAAAAGTCACCATAGATCTTTCAGGAGCCTTGACTAGTAGATTGTAAAAGTCCCTGAGGGCTAAGGCAGCTCTTGGGAGGAGGAATGAGTTAACATTTTGAGAAATTACCAAATACCCTAGGTATTTTAAAGATGCCTTTAAAATCCAGTGATCCAAGAGGTACATACGTAGTTGTATGTAGTGTCTGCTTTGGCAGGGATCTGTACAACTGCTTCCTCCCAGCTGGCTGACCAGCACCCTCTGGGATGTCTCTGCACTGTATTCCTGTCACTAGGAGCACTGGGGAATGCGATCTGGTTGTGTCTGGGTGGCTTCAGACAGTTAAAGTTCAACCCAGGCTTATCTGCTTCAGCTTTGTGTGTTGTCTGGTGGAGCAACAGAGCCAGGGGCAATAGCAGCTCTAGGACTAGGCAGGGGCAAGGAGGCAGCAGGAGTCCCTTTGCAGGGAAGGGGACAGAGTGGGAGTGTAGAAAGTGGCAAATGCAGGGAAACGAGGGCTGGTAGGGGTTTCTGCACTGTGCTTGAGGGGTGTGTGGCTTTGTTTAGTGAACTGAAGCACACTCAATGTACAGAACTGTTTTTAGTCTGGGGTTAAACTGGATATAGCTGGCCTTTCAGAGCATGGTATTATTCTGTAGTATTTCTTGGATGCCTGCATATGCTGAATGGGCCAGTGTGTGTTGCTACCTAGGGTTTCCCATCTCAGTGGTGTTCCAGTGCTTTGCTCCCCAGAACAACAGGGAATGGATTGTATGTGATAACAACAGCTTCCTCTTTCCCACTAGTTATGCAAATCTAGTGATTTTAAAGAGATTAAAGAAGTAGAAGGGGGGGTGTGTGTTTCTTTTTTTAAAGGTTGGATCTGATTATGCTTCTTTTTTACCCTGCAGTGTTATAGGGTGTGGCTGCACTGAATGCTAAAATAACAAAATGTGATGTTGTCTCCCATATTGAAAAATACCTAGATGTAATTATATTAAACTTTTTAAAGTGCACTTTCATAAAACTAGGGTGAGCTTTTTTTTAAAAAGCTGCTTATTCAAAGTGAGAAGGTGATTCATCTAACAAAGTACTTTATTCCTGTGGGTTTTTCTCTTTTGAAGGTAGCGGTTTCAGTGCTGAATTCAGCATTTTGTAGGTAGGTCCTGGGATTTGTCAGGAACATGCTATCTGATGGGCAAGTTGCACTAGCGTCTGTACTAAAGAGTAGTAGAGCTATCTGCTCAAAGAACAAACACAACAATTTAAGTCTCCTTATTTTGCATGGTGAGGTATAAATATGGAGTGTGTATGTACAGAAATCATACTCTCAGTGAAAATCCCCAATTACACCCCCTCTCTTTCACTTACTCTCTAATTATGAGGTGTAAGGGTAAAAGAACTGGTAGTTAGCTAGCTTCATCCTGCTAACATGAATGGGATTTGCAGACACTTAATGTCTATAGTTGAGGTTTTAAAACAGTGTGTTAATACCCATTATTTTGATTTATCATAGACATATTGATCAGATTGACTACATTTAGCCCAAGAAATTTTGTAGTCAGAGGTGATGCACTAATAAGAGTTGAGTGCGTGCATCCTGAAAAGGAGTTTAAGAGTTTTGATATTGGACTGCTGTTCCTCACATGGGTCAGGGTTTTGGTTTGGGGTACTCCTTAAAGTTGGCAATCACCAGACAACTGGAAAGGAGGGCAGTTAAGATTCTTTTATCTTGTAATCTCTGCTAGGTTAGAAGTGCATATCTCCATTAAAAAATGGAGAGAAATTCAAACAATAAACATACCATTTTTCTGTATTTTTAAGTCTAACAATGATATGAAGGATTAAACTGAAATGCTGTCAGTCTAAATGCTTTATAACCAACAATTCTGGTCATAGTAAAACATTTTCATCATCTGTCATCTGAGGTAAATGCATTTGTTTTCTTAAAACAGTGAGAATTTGAAAGCAATAGCAAGTCCTGGGGAGAGAGAAACAAGACGGAAGAAGGAAGAAAATGTTACTTTCACCCCTGTGACAGTTATCTTGTTTGTTGTCATCTGTTGTGTCATGCTGGTCTTACTTTATTTCTTCTACAAATGGTTAGGTAAGAAACAATGGATAATTTAGTTTGACTTACTTTTCTGCATGATCTTATTAGGTGTCTAAGTCTGAAAAGCTAGATATCTTAACAAAAAACAATGTAATTTTTTTTAATTGTTCTCTCCATGCATGAGTTGAGGGTTGAAAAGATGTAGTTGTTACTTAAGAGAGAAGCTTTCCTCTGCTCTCTTACAAAGGCTGCCTTGACAGTGCTTATTCTGAATGAAGTAACATGGAGGAGAGGTGACTAGTGACTAGTAAAAAACGTATTTGATGTATGTCAGTGTTCTTGGGAGGATGGCAATGATAACTTAGTAGTGTTTAGAGTGAAAGTTTTTGTTCAGTATTGCTGCATTGATGTTGAGTTTGTGGTTGCAGTGCCCTAACTAAAGTACCAGGCAAAATGGCATTACCATAATAGAATGAACTCAAGCATACTAGCAATAAGCTAAGTTCTTGAATCATGTAATTCCAGTAAAATATAGTTTCCAAACTGTTGGTTGGGGTTTTTTTCTGCCCTCAAATCATGCAACCAGAAAATGTACACTGTTTTAAATTATACTTTTTGGTATAAACAATGTAACTTTAATTCTGAAAGCTTCCTAAATTCACTCTTTCCTAGAATTTGTTACCAGTTAACCTCCTGCTTCTGCAAAAGAAACTTCACCATCCTGACTTCTGATTTTGTTTAGCTTTTGTTATCTTCGCTATGGGCATTGCTATGTTTACTAAACTTGTCCCACTAAAAGACTTTTGATGTGATCAAAAGGTTTAGGTTAGAAATGTCCCCTGTTTACTCTGAGGTGTTTCAGGTGAGATTTAGGAAGAAGTGAAGAAAGAGACCTCTTAAAGGAGAAAGGGAGAGGGGTAACAAATTAGTTAGGGGGAGGGAGAAATGTGAACGGTTCCAAGAAAATACATAGGAGGTTTTTGCTAAGAAGCCTTAGTTTTGTGCCCTTTGGAGCAGACATATATGAAATTTCTTGGAGGTAAAAAAGCTGTTACCATGGTATGATATGCTGTCCCAGGGAAAAATCTGTATTTAATTAAAAACAAGTAACCAAAAAAACCCCGCTTTGATATGTCACTACTGTAGTGTGTGAATGTTAAGTTGTAATATCAGTACTTGGGGTTAAGATCAATTCTGTAACCAAAGTACTAGGGAGGGAGTGTTTCCAGCACAAAGCCAGTTGCAAAGCTGAGCTCTGTGATGGAGTTCTCTGTATCTCTTTTCGTAAGTATTCGGGCATTATTAATTCTGCATTGTTGCCTCAAAATTTTAGATTTCCTAAACAGCTGATTTCTTACTGACTTCAGAGGAACCTGTTGTGCAAAACTTGTTTTGCCTGTTGGAGGCTTAACAGATCCTAATGGCGCACGATCTTGGTTACAACTATAAAATCCACCTTTCTTGCCTGTTTTTTCAGTAATCTCCTTATAGGTATCAGAATTGCTTTCTAGCCAGACCTTCCCTACCAGAAAAACCCCACCCAAAACCCCAAACCCCAACTAGCAGAACAACTGATTTTATTGTTTGTCCACATTTCAAGGTGCTTACCATAAGTTAGAATACATAATATACTATAAGTTAGAACATGGCATATTGAGTTCTTTCCTAACCAGGTGGTTCCTAACTACACAGAATTTTTTTGGAAGGCATGGGGTGTTTCTTGTCTTAAAATGCCACGTAAATCTTCAGTCAGATCTTGGGGATGCTAAAATTTTTATGCATAAGCAGGCAAAGTGATTAAAGGGAAAATTTGAAGTGAGGAGTATTATCAGAAATTGAGAAAACTGGCAGTTGTAAAATATCACTTTGGTTTTAGCCTTAACAAAATAAAAGTATGTGAAAGCAGTAACAGATGACATATTTCTTCTTAAAGGGAGGAAAAAAAAATGTTTTTCAGTTAAAAAATTTCAAAACTCAGGTCTTTCCTTGATGAGAACTCTTGTCATGGCAGAGATGCTCAGAATTCAGCACTTTCTGTAATCAGCTGACTATAGTCTCCAATGACTGTGTCGAGCAGTGCTATAACTATTAACAGTTTATATCAAATGTACATCATTGTGTTTGATTCCTGTTTGCAATTTTTTTCTATTGTATTTTGTCACTGATTCCTATCTTCCATTCTTCTTATTTAGTGTATGTTATAATATCAGTCTTCTGCTTGGCATCTGCAATGAGTCTATACAACTGTCTTGCAGCATTGATAGGAGAAATACCTTTTGGGCAGTGCAGGTATAGTACACCTTTAAATTATTATGAATGTAAGGTTTCTTTTGGGTGTTTTCTGGTTGCTACTCAAGGTAGTGTGAAAAAATGAGAACAGTTTGACAAGTTGTTTCTTGTATGGTTTAGTGTGTGTGTGTGATTGTTAAAAAAGAAAATTAGAAGTTCCTTTAATAGATATTAAAGGTATCTGTAGCATAATCAACAGTTAAAATAGCGTTATGGGAGGCTTGCTGCATTACCTTTATTTGAAAGCATTGCTATAATCAAACTTGAAAGGCTCTGCTTGGCTGTCTGAGCTAGGTTTTACAAAATTCTGATTGCCTGTAGGATGTGCTTACTTTGTTCATCAAGGAACTCCATAAGGGGGAATCCTGCACATGAGATCCTGTTTTGAGCAAGTACTATGCTATAGGCAAAAAAGGGGGTTCCCCCCCCCCCCCTTATTTTAATCTCTACTGTACCTGTGACAGACCCAAGTTTTAACTTCCTTGCGAAGGCAACACATTGCTCATGTCCTCTGTGTTAGAAGTTAGCAGTTACAGTCCTAACTCCGGGTAGTGCGTTATCAGTGTACAGATAGCCTCCTCTTACTGCTCAGAGTTAAGTGTCCTGCAGGTATTAGTGAGTATGGGAGTGTCCCTGTTTTTCTCCCCTGTATTTTCCACTTTAAAAAACCCTTATGTTTAATGCAACAAATATTTCTTTTCCCCAAAAGAACAATGCTTATAAGCTTGGAAGCCTAGGATGGTGTTTGCATAGGATAGTACAGGATGTTAGTGCCAGGTGATCCAGTAGCCCATCAAAGGTAGAGATCAGGTAGAAAAGACAGCAGGTTTTGTGTAAGCTGCAGGACAGGCATTACTTCTGTCAGTTAATACCAGTTCAAGAACTGTCCCAGAAAATTGAGTAGGCAGTGGAAACAGATACTGACTCATAATTTTGCAATACATAGTTATTCCATTTTTAAATCTTGTATTATGTGTCCTAAAACTGATTTTCCCCACCACCACCCATTTCAGGAATTATGATATGACTGTCCCTCACTGACATAGTTCTGTTGGCATAATTGTTACGTGACAGAAGTGGATTAAATAAATTCATCTGGTTGCTGCCTTCCCTGGATGTATTTGCTAATATGAGGACTGGCCATCAAAGCCCAACTTGGCTTACTATCTGTGGGCATGTTTTTAATGCAGCCCAGAGAAGGACTGGTAC
Organism: Haliaeetus leucocephalus; assembly: GCF_000737465.1. Taxonomy (NCBI): domain Eukaryota; kingdom Metazoa; phylum Chordata; class Aves; order Accipitriformes; family Accipitridae; genus Haliaeetus; species Haliaeetus leucocephalus. The sequence continues at coordinate 12,503,815 of NW_010972775.1, forward strand.
TACAGTTGCAAGAATAATGCCACCTGAGTCTGGATGGAACAAATGGGCAAAGGAGAAGCTCTCAGGATGAGAACACCATGTCAGCTTAAGGACCCATGATAGCACAGGCATGCATTTTGTCTGTTGCAGGATTTCTTTTTTAATTTAATTATTTTCTTTTAGGATTGCATGTTGCAACAAAAACATTGAAGTGAGGCTTATTTTTCTTGCTGTATTCTGCATAGCAGCAGCTGTTGTCTGGGCGGTGTTTCGAAATGAAGATAGGTAAGCAATGCATTCTGACTTAAGAGTAAAATGAGTAATTGTCACTAATGAACTTCCCATCATGTAACTAATCCTGGAGCACAGCATCCTTCTAAACTCCAGTCCTGATGCCAAAAAAGTCATGAAAGTATTATGAAGTTTAACAAGTATGGGAATTATAGAGAACAAAGCTATACAAATGAACTCTGTGGTAATTTGAAGTTACAAAAAAATAGGAGGATGAGGAAGAACTAGCTTGATTGCTAATAATTGCCACAGAAGACAAAAAAGTGCAAAAATACCATAGGGACCATAGGACCTATACTTCCTATGGTCCAGTGGATACATGGGACCACAAATACACAAATATTATAGTACAGTCCTAAGTAGCATCTTAAGCCAGATGTTAAGTAGGGGTTCCAATCAAGTGAGCAATCATACAAGTGAACACCAAGGCCCTGTTATGGCCTCTGTTCAACTCATCTTCTCTGTAGTATGCTGATGAAGAGCAGTTACCTATTTATGATCAGAGGCTAGTGTAAGCTGACCATCTTGAAACTAGTATTTTTGTGGTTTTGGTAGCAGTACTTCCTAAAAACTAATTTCTTGCTTTCCAATCCATTTTGTCATCTTGCTATTTCCAGTAAAATCTGAAATTGTTATTGCATTTAGATTCCAGCAGTAGTTTGAACAATGTGTAAAATGTGTTCTTATTTTTAGGTGGGCTTGGATTTTGCAAGATATTTTGGGAGTTGCTTTCTGCCTAAACTTTATTAAAACACTGAAAATGCCCAACTTCAAGGTACTGTAAGTTGCTTACCTTAAGAAAGTATTCTAAAGCCATGAATCTGTAATTTTAGTGTCAGGAAATAGGTTTTCAACACTCAAGAAATACATATTAAAAAAAAATCTTTACCATTTTAAATATTTAAAGAAATTAATCCTGTTCTAAATGTTATGCCAGAATAAAAACATGGTGGGGAGGGGTGTTTCTTCTTCCTTTTTTTTTATTTTTTATTTTTTTACCATGGTGGTACAGTTATAGTACCAGAATCTAGCTATGCAGTCCTTGAAAACCTATGGTAATATTTTCTTCCTTTTTTTGCCAGTCCTGTGTGATACTTCTAGGCCTTCTCCTTCTATATGATGTGTTTTTTGTCTTCATAACGCCATTTATCACAAAGGTATGTCTGTGAATTTAAAATAAAACCAAAAATGTTGTCTGGCCATTGGGGCAGTATTTTTGTCAAACAGATTAGCGTTTTCAATATTCGTGATGCAGAAATGCTGACTTCCTTTTCTTTTTCCCCTTTTAAGACAGCAGTGGCCTAAATTTTCATCTTGTATGGGCCATAGAGTGTAATGCTTGTGTAGGTGCCATAAATTTTGTTAAATGACTTAAGTTTTCAGCAATCACATGGCCAAAAGTAGGCTGTCCCCAATTGTGTGACAGCATGATGATGAATTACTGTCCTCTAGTTTTCTTGCTTCTTTTGCTTTTAACACCCATATATTGGAACATGCTCTAGTCCTTTCTGCAGTGCTCATTTGCAGTGTAGTATGAACTGTATGCAAGCATACCTTCTTTTATTCTGAAGCAGAAAGCTCGTGGCAGAAAAAGCTGACATGTTTTTATCTAAACTTCCAGCTACATCTAGTGGATTTGTTGTTTGGGTTTTTTTTTAATGGTTATTTTAGGCTGGACTACATGTTTTTAATGCAAAACAATACTGTACAATACTGTATGATCCTAGTGCATTCCTTTTGATAGTCAGGATTTTTCCAATCCTGAATTGTAAGATGAGGTACAAGCAGTTTTTGTAAATGTAGTATGAATGTTTTGGTATATTAAACCACTGACTTTTGAAAAATAACCTTAATTTCAGAATGGGGCAAGTATAATGGTTGAAGTTGCAGCTGGTCCTTTTGGAAACAGTGAAAAGGTATGAACAGTTGTTTTAATATGTGCAACATAAAAATACTGACACTACGTAGCTAATTCATAGTGTGCTTTTCGGCATAACTTTCTCACAAAATGTAGCCAGCTTCTGCTATTTTCTTTTAAATATTAAATACCTGTTGACTTGGGTTTGATCCTAGAATGATGGAAACTTGGTGGAAGTCCCTACTGAACGCTCAGCTCCCCATGAGAAAGTAAGGATTGTATTTCAGATACTGGATTTTTAAATTATTCCCTCTGAAAAGACTATTCTTTTGGGGAAAACCTGATTGTCCAAATTTCTCTTCAGGGCCTGGATATCATTGATCAATACTCTATAGTTAGGTTAATAATCCAGATTTGTTACTCCCATTATATGGTTAAATTTTGTCATAACTTCTTGGTGTGTGCATATTATTTGTAAATCTGAAATTCTAGCTTACCTGTTGCCTAAGCTTTATCCACTCTCTATGTTGGTTTCTGTTTTTTACTTTAGGTTCTACCTATTTTGTGAAGTTCTGCATTAACAATAAATTAATAATATTAAAAGTGTTTATTAATTTAAGCAAACAAAAAATCCAAAATACCAGGATGCTTTAGATTAGATTTATGTGGGCTTCTGAAATACTGTTTTACAGTTACCTGTGGTTATTAGAGTGCCTAGACTTGAATACTCTGCATCGACACTGTGTGACATGCCATTTTCATTGTTGGGTTTTGGAGACATTATTGTCCCAGGTGAGCAAATGTTTTTGGCAATTGTAACTTATGATTAAATATTTTAGGTTTGATCCTCAACTGACTTTTATTCTACAAAGTAATTACTAAATCAAATGCAGTTTGCCTTGATCTGTCAGTGCAGAATACAACAAAAGCCGCAATATAAGAAAGCTTAGTATGTTACAGAACACTTAAATAGTAAAGGAGTTTTGCTTTTCTGTTGCACCGTGTTGTGTAAATGCAAGTCCCACAGATAAATCCAGTTGTCAGTATTAATTAAATCTCATTGAAATCGCACAGAAAGCAAGTATTCTGTGACTTCAAAATATTTTTGTATCCTAGACTACCTAATTAGAGCTGACATAACGGAAAACGTATTATCAAGTTTTTTCATCTTTTTCAGAAGAGCTGAATTTTGCCATAGTTCGAGTCTTGAGCAAATTACTTAAGTCAGGCACGAAGTACCATCTCATGAACAGTGTGCAGGCAAATTTGCTAAGAGCGAGCATTAAAATCCGATTGAAGAAAAGTATTAAAATTAGGTTGTTATTTTTCTGTATTAGAAAATTGAAAATAGCACAATATAATTAGCTTGCTTAAAAACACAAAACCTTTTAATACCAAGCTCACTTGGCTCATATTTCCATTATGGCTTCGATTTTCAAGACTTACTGTAGGATTTCTTAAACTGGTTCTTGGCTTTCCAGAAATAAATGGGAATAAAATATTTCTTTTTTTTTTTTTTTTCTTTTTTCTTCAAGGGCTTCTGGTTGCTTATTGTCGAAGATTTGATGTTCAAACAAGTTCATCTTCTGTATACTACATTTCCTGTACAATAGGTAAATCATGAGATATTTCAGTAATGTTGATCTTCATGCTAGCTTTTTTAAATGGCAGAACTAGATAGTTTTCTTCAGTTAAAGGTTCAATGTTGTCAAGAATCTCTTTATAATATCTTTTTAATATGCCTGCCCATATTTAAGGTGAGTATTCTTTAGGGTAGTCAGTTGCTTTGAGAAAGCTTGCAAATAGAGAGCAACTTACTGTCCCTCTTTTCTTCAATTATATTATCAAGGAAGATATTACTTTATAAAAAATTAATAATTCTGGCTTACTAAATGAGTGACAATTTAAAAATTCACCTGTTCTTGACTGTGTACATATAAATATCTTTTTATAGCTTATGCCATTGGTATGGTGCTGACTTTCATTGTCTTGGCATTAATGAAGATGGGACAACCTGCCCTTCTCTATCTTGTACCATGTACACTCATTACTAGCTCACTTGTTGCTTGGAGGCGCAAAGAGATGAAGAAGTTTTGGAAAGGAAGCAGTTACCAGGTAGGCTGGATGCCTTGAGTATTTTGTTGTTAATTCCTTTGAATATATTCTTCCCTAAGTACTTGGAAATATATCACCTGCAATCCAATTTTTGCTAGTCTTCATGTTATCTTCTGGAACTAATAAGCAAAAATAGTCTTTACTCTTAGAAAATCTTAGTCTAGTAGTTGACATGGCAGAACAAAGCTTAAGGGAGATGAAATAGCTGGTTTGGTACTCATGGGAAAAAGTAATTTGTTCTATTTTCTTTGAAACGTTTTTTCATGTTTTAACATTCCTCATCTATGATCTTGATGTGGTATAACATGAGTCACTGAACTAAGCATGCAGATTCCAATCTGCACTAGTCCTTTATTAAGAGAGACTTCAAAAAAGTTGGTGATCAACTAGAATTTTAGAAACTTCCCATGCATCACTGGTGTCCTACATCGTCAGGATTATATGGAGCATTCAGCAACAAAATAGCTGGGTGGGTATATAACTGTTTTCTATCACAGCACACACTGTGTGCACATTGCCTTGGGTTTCCTGCATTTCCCTTTTGGTTATCTCTAACACTACCCAGGAACTGCAGTCCTTAAAATCCCACCAGCTGTCTGCCTCTGCCTCTTGACATGTGCACATTCTCCCTGATTTGACTTGTAGTAACAGAGTGTGCCAGTAGGTCTTGAGAGATGGCATTTATCACAAGATAGACCAGTCTCGAGATTATTTTAAATTTTGTTTGAGACCTATAGTCTGATATTGTTTGAATTCAGAAACTATCACTTGTATCTAGGCTGTGTTGAACTCAGCTCAGAGAATGGAGAGTCTGTTGCGGGGGTAGGTGGGTGGTGCAAAGTTGATGATGGAAAGGAGCAGCTCCTGCTTTTTCAACTTCTGGATTGCAAGGTTTAAGTGTATCACTGGAAGTCAAAGTGGTGGTACTTCTTGTAAATGTAAAACTGCAGGTATGCAGCTCCTATGGTATTATCAGCTAAATGCTATCTTTTGTTGATCTAATATTCTCCACCTGCTTCAGCTGGAGGTTGGCTAGGTATGAAATTACTTAGGATATCTTCAGCTTTAACTAGATACCCCGTCTTTTTGTCTGCAAAAACAACTCTTCTCCTTTCATAGGTCTAATGAATAGAAATGTTTCTCTGTAGGTCAGAATGAATTTGGCTTACCATTGTTTGCTATTCTAAAATAAACAGTGTCGCATATATAAAGCCCAGTAACTCTGGGTCTGTTGGGGGGGAAAAAGCTTTGCAATTTATTTTCCTCACTTGAGTTCTGAGTAGGATTGGCCTAAGTAAATCTGGCAACTCTTTTTAGCGACAAGAATTTCTTGCACTTCTCATAGCAAAACTCATACTTGGAAGAATTATGTTGCCATAGTAGTTATTTCATGGCCTTTCAACTGGTTTCTTAAAGGATTAAAACTGCTCTGAACTTCAGCTGGTTTTGAGGTCAGATGACTTCATTTCTGGCACAATTTAAAATGTTGATTTCCACCCCCACTCCACCACCCCTGAGTTAGACTTGTCTGTGATTGAACACCTCTGTGTAACTTTACTAACTCCTATTTTTCTATAACTTTCTGGAGAACTTTTTCTGTATTAATTTTTTTTCCAGAGGGTGTTATTCAAGTTGCACTCTCAGAATGCTGCAGCGTTGATCTTTCTCATATGTTGTACTCCTCACACAAAGCAGTATTTAGAATTGTCTTTACTAAACTTACAAACATAGGGGAAAAAAAACCCCAAAACCCCCCCCCCCCAAAAAAAACCCCAAACAAAAACCCAAACCACACAATCCCAGGGTTGAAATCGCCAGCTTTCAGTGCTCATCCTGAGGAGGAAAGATGTAGAAAGGTGACAGAAGACT